>NC_053438.1:21545190-21781599 GCF_007990345.1 Gossypium hirsutum
AACAACATTCGATTCCTTCTCTCTACCACACGCCATTCTATTATGGAGTGCCCGACAAGGTTAACTTAGATAGAATCCCATTCTCTATGAGGCACCCTTAAAACTCATCAAATAAATATTCCCTACCTCTTGTACGAAACTCTTTGAATTTATCAAAGGTTTCACTTTTACGGTGCATCAGGTTTACATACTCATATCTGCAATAGTCATCAATAAATGTTATGTAATACTTGTAACCACCTCTTGCACTAACGCTCATGGGTACACATACATCAATGTGCGCAAGTTCTAGGGGTTTTTCGTCCCTCGTTCCTTTTCCATTAAAAGATCGCTTAGTCATCTTACCTTCCAAGCAAGATTCATATTGTAGAAGATCAACTTCTTTAAGTGAACTTAAGATGCTGGCTTTTACAAGTCTAACGATTATTTCTCGGTTAATATGACCAAGTCTCAAATGCCAATGATACGCCTCTTTAGAGTGAGAAATTTTAAGTCTTTTGTTCGATATTTCAGTCTGAAGCAATGTGTACATCTTTGGTTTGATAAAATAAAGATTATTTGACATCCATCCATTATAGATAGATTACGATTTCTAAATATTGCAATCCCATTATTAAAAGTCATGGTCAAGCTATCTTTATATAAACATGTAACAAAAATAAAGTTTCTTTTGAAACTTGGTACAAAGAAAATGTCTTTTAAAATAATATTCCTAAAATTATCAAAATAAATATGCATATCTCCCACTGCTTCAGCTGGCATACTTGTCATGTTCCTAGTCCACAATGATAAGTTTTTATCTCTAAGATCTTCCGTCTTCTCAAACCCCTGTAGAGAAACACAGACATGATTAGTGGTCTATTAAATCTTCCACTAAACAAGGTTATATCATCAAGAGTTCAATACCTTTGCCTTTGGAAGCTAGGTATTCCTTCCACTCTTTATAGTTTGCCTTGAAGTGCCTTTTCTTGCTGTAGAAGAAACATTTAGACTTAGAAAGTCTTTAGGCTTTTTGGTTCTCTTCCTTTCCTCTTGTAGTGGCCTAGAGACCTTAGCTTTGCCTTTCTTAACGCGATTTCCCTCCCCTTTTGAGGAAGAAGCGATGACTATATTCTCTTCTGCTCTTCAGACCAGTTGACCACTGTTCAACATAAACTCATAGGATTGTAGCTCCTTTATGAGTTTTGTAAGCATTAGGTTTATGTTGCCAAGGTCATATACGACCCAAAAACTAGCAAAATCTTTTGACAAGATTTTGAACACTATTTCAATTTGAATGTTTTGGTCTAGATTAGCCTCATTGTTCGCGGCCTCGTCAAAGTAGCCTATAAAAGTGATCATATGGTCTTTGATCGTAGTTTCGGGCTTTTGTTGGGAATTCATCAAGCTAGTTATGATAGATCGTTGAGTAAAGATAGCTTGGCCTCCGAACATGTCTTCTAGCTTATCTAGAATCACTTTAGCAGTCTTACAGCTCTCCAGTTGCTTATACATAGTGCTGGTCACGCTTGCCAGCATATAGCAATGAGCTATCTCATCAGACTCTTCCCAACGTTTTCTAGCCTTAGCTTGAGTGGCCAGTGGGCATTTATTACCAAGAAATGTTTTAAGTTTCTCACAGCTTAGGACAATTATCAGGTTCTTTTTCTATTCCTTATAGTTATTTCCGTTCAATTTTTTTCAGTGAGTATGTTCAATAAGGGAGTTAGTGCCATTTTCGAACTGAAAATATAACATTCATATATTAATATATTTACATTAAGCAAATGTTTGAAAACTTTTTGCAACATTACAATATGCACTAAGATGATGCATGTGTCTTACATTAAACCTTTAAAACATTTGTAAGTTGTTTCAACGATAATTCCCACACCCATTGAAGCAAGCCACCATGGGGTGATCATGATCAACTAGTAAGAACATGGATTTCCATCCAATTAGTACATGAACCTAATTCTTTAGGCATTTACACGTACTAATAATCGTGTAACATTTTACCATCATTCTAACTTAAGTAGAGCTTCGGTGGGAGTTACTTAATTAGAATATCTTGAGTGTATAACCATCAACTCAACACTTATCGTATCATGCACCATAAATGAGTCATCGTGGGACAATCTATAACCTCCCAAACCCGGCCTAGACATTATGATTGAATTGTGAATATCACATTAGTCACTTATGTGCCAAACTATCTTATCATTCCTTGAAAACTTTGATTACTCTTTTTTAAAAAAAACCACGGTTTACACTTGTAATTTTGAAAATCGTTGATTAATTAAGTCAACTGTTCTTATGTCATTTATTAGCAACATGGTTTTGGAAAACACTTTGCTCGTTGTTTCACTCAACAAAACCTCATTACCTTTTATTGCGACGAAAAATTCAATTTATGACAAATTTATTATTAAGTCAAAATCATGTGTTATCTACTTTCAAATTATGCTTTAAAAAACTGACTAATGTGACTAGTATGCATGCATGTAAATCCTAAATAAAAGTAAAACCCAAACCATAGTCCAAATGATTTTTTATAGTCCAAAACCAAATAAATCAAAATAAAACTTATTTAGAATATTTATTTAGTTTGAAGTCCTTCGTATGTCGGCATGCCGAGTCCGATCCTAGTTTTGAGCATTAATTGAGATGTATGAAACTATGGGGTGATCTGCTAGCTCAGTGTGAGTCTAAACAATAAGAACACCCAATTAAACATAGAGAAAGGAATCATTAATATTAATGCAACACATAACCCCACATTCAACTTTATCAGTAGAAAATGTCATGATCATAACACAATGCATAAAGAATCCTACCCAACCATCCGTTACACACCACGAGTTTCTCAGAACCCGTCTGCCAAACTCCAAACATGCGAGCTAAGCTCGATATGGTGAAACCACCATTATTGTAATGCAATTATACTACCATTTAAAATGAGATATATTTTCTATTCTCGCCATTACTCTGGATGTAGTTTACTGACATCTGCGGACTTATTATGCTGACATTACTCCACTGAACTCCTCCGTCATCCACAAAACCCACCCCATGCATATCTGGTATGTTATACAAATTACAACCAAGAACAAGTTTCCATTACATTCACATTTCAGTAGCATGTCTTACATGCCCTCATAATAACATTCGCTTTCATTCAGTAGTAGCACTTATCAAGCATTCAATTTCACCATCAATACGGTGACTTTCTAACATTCCATAGTTTTATTATCATTTTATAAGCAATTTTCTCAGTGCATGTGTAGAAGTCATTATCTTTTCATGCATTCAATCATTATTTTCATATTAATCCAGGCTAAGAATACAACCAACATTCATTTCATAATCAAATCATCAATTTCATTTCATACCAATACCACTCATACAAATTATCAATCAACCATGCTAATTTTGTAAACATGGCATCTAATTAGGGCTCGAAACGTACCTGATTCAGCCACCTTAAAATCACTTACTTAGCCATTTAAATAGGCCCAAAAAGAAAGATTAAATATCAATTTAAACCACTAAAAATACAATTTATACATTCAAGTTTATAGGCTAGAACCCACACCTTAATTTCGCACAATCGTAGCACTACTTGTGAAACCTGCGATTCCTCCTTTAGACTTAAATTGACCCTAAATTGAAATACAATATTTATTGAGTTAAGATGCTATTAAATCAGAATTTAGACACCATTTAAGGGTTTGATCAAATCATTTTTATCATATCTCAATTATAAAATCCAAATCAATTAGTTCACTTACACTGATTCAGTGAGAAATGAGGGCTTGAAGGGTGAACATCTCACTGCTGATCCAGAGCGTTTAAGCTAGTGTCTAACACAATAAAATACTAAAAAATCATTAGATGATCATCCATTTATAACCTTAATTCAATCAAATAACACATTCCCTAACAACCAAGCTGAAACTGCGCATTAACCTGCAAGCAACCGTACTTACACTTCCTGATTCGTCAGATTTAAGTTGTTGAACAATTAAGATCCATTTTTCCTAAATAATACATGATTAAAGAATTAATATGAAGTGGTTTAATAGATATAAAACTTGCTGGAAATAAGTGGTAAAAAAAATAAAATTTGACAACACCCAATGGTAGATATAGGAGCCGCACACCACCGAAATTGACTACGAAGGGGACTATTTTGAAAAACACCAAAGAGATTTGTTTAGAACTAATTAATGATTATTTTTAGACTTGAAAAAAAATAAAATAAAGCCTGGAAATGTAGTGTATTTTACTACATAAATCTCATACTGTCAGCCCATAAAAATGAAAACTTTAGAGATAACAACCGTTACTGACGACGGTGGTTTCTGGGATAGTTTTGGACGATTCAAAAGGGATGTTTGAGGGCTAGAAATCATTCATTTAAAACTAGTATAAAATCATAAATTTTATAATATGATTTTATAAACAAAATGATAAGAAATGGAGTAGAATAATGAGAGAATTAGGCATTTACTCTAGCAAGGTAAAGGGGCAACAATGGAGATCTTTGGGGCAATATTTAATTAATCACTAACTTTAAAAAATTACTTATCCAAAATCTAATTAACTTATATAATAACTCCATAAATATCTAATAAAAATATTTACGACCTTAGTTTACGGAAACGAGGTCCCGATACCTTAATTTCCAAAACCACTTACTTTAGAACCAATACACTTTTACCTTGTCTAACTTTCCAAATAACCAAAATTATTAGACCAAAATTCAGTAAAATATTGTAGTACCCTCGCAAATATTAATAATAATATTTACTAACTCAATCTTCGAAAAACAGAATTCTAAAACTACCATTTTCAACACCACTAACTTTCGGGTCATTACACGGTCCAACTATCATATGATCATAAGAAAATTCTGCTTACTTTCAGGAAGTCTCCTCAGTGAAATTCACATGGTCCATTTCATGCCCATCACAAGAGACCATTGATGGATGTCGTAGGTCTTGTTTAGGGACCTTCTCCTACTCAATATTTTTAAAAACATGCAAGGTTTTTAATTTTCGATTTCAATCATGTATGATCAATATATGCATGACAAGTACATGTGACATTCTTTCCTAAACTATATGGCATGCTTATCTTATGTATGCATGACATGCTATGACAATTTTATAATATTCACATTCAATTATTCACAAGAGTCAACAAAACCATTTTGATTCTTCACAGTTTTTCTTTCAAGGGAAAAATCAAAGAAGTGAATGTGAATCGTGCACAAAGTAGGTTCCCAGGAAAGGAATGTGAGTCATCTTTGACCACTTCAAAACTAAACCTTTCCTTGAAAGATCCAATCCTAGACATGCACCTTCTTATTACCACACTTCTCATAGTAATCGAATAACCTAAAGAAGTAAATAGAACAATACAACACATGTATTTTCTCATTACCACACTTTTTATCTTTGATATATCAACTATGGATCATCTCATACATATATACAACAATTATATTGATCTGTCATAATTCGGTGTAGTAGATTAAACTAGTTTTCACATTTAAGGAGCTTAAATACAAGCATTTTCGTTATGTTTTAGTTAAGTTTTCTTAGTTTTATTTATATACAATAAAATGTGCAAATTGAGTCTTTTATTGACCTTAGGGGCCGAATGAGGCCGAAGGCAGAGCTAACGCATTTTGTGACTGTAATGGCCCAATTTTGCCTGGGGCCAAGACCAAATACAAATAATAAATAAAACCAAAAAATAAATAAATAAAGTCCAAATATCAAAAGTCCATTTACAACAGTTACAAGCCCAAATTACATTAAATCCAGCACACCCAAATACAAGCCCAAAACAGAAAACCCTAAAGCCCAAATGACTCACAACCTAAACTCAGTTTCAGTAAAAACTAAAACCCTAATCTAACTCTAGCCGTATGCCACGTCGGCGGCCCTCTTTGCACGCCTCTGCCACAACCATCGTTAGCCTCTGTCACCTGCAAAGCAAGAAGAACACGCAAGCAAAAAGGGGACAACAAACAAAAAAACAAGAGGACAAAAAATGAATCTTGTAATCTGGCTATAAATGCCATGGCAGTCAGTTTGTATTACTTATTCCTTTTCGGACACAAATATCAATCAAAAAATAGAATAGAAATTTTTAAAAAGGTGATTCCTTTGCTATTTTTTTTATTTTACTCATAAATCTTTTATATTTTACATGCAAAAAATAAAAAGAAAAAGAAAAGAAGGAAACTCACCTGAGTTGTTTCGCATATTCGTCGAAAACTTTCTCCGGCGTCGAAATCGGCTAAAAAGGGTTCAAAAGTTTCTACTTTTTATTTTTTGGGTATTTTAGCCTTAAATCCAGGTTCTATTCGAAAAAGGAACAAAAAGGGGGTCTTTTAACTTTCCAGCCACCGTGTATGGCGGCGCTATCGCCGGTGGTCAGTGGTCGGCACGGTGGTGAATCGCCGGAGCCAAGGTCGGCCAAGGGACTTTAAAAAGAGGGGGAGAGAGTTTTCTGAATATTTTTTTAAAGGAGGAAATGAGTTTTTTAAGGGTTTTCCAACTTATTTAGGGTGCCAAAACGGCGCCATTTTGGAAGGGTCAGAAAGGCCCCAAAACAATGTTTAAGGCCACCCGGCACGCGACCCGACCCGATCCTGGGGGATCCGCGTGTTTTCATTTTTTTGGGCTATTTTCAACCCTGGTCCTCCCGCATTTTTGGTTTGTTTTAGTTTAGTCCTTTTCATTATTATTTTTTAAATTTGGCCCTATAATTTCGAATTTCTTTCATTTCAGTCCACCTTGGAACTGCGCGTTTTGAAGGACATGGAATATTTTCCATTTGGTCCCTCCCTTTTATTCGCGTGTTACGATGTGGTCCTTTATTTTATTTTTACCCCGATTTCGCCCCTAAAGTTTAATTTAAGCTTCAAATTAGCCCTTTTGCTATTTTATTTTATTCAATCTGTCCTTTTAATTTTGCTTAAGTTACAATTAAGCCTTTTTTCACTTGTTTATTTATTCATTATTCCTTTTATTTTATTCATTTATTCATTCATTTACTTGTTTATATATTATTTATTTATTTATTTATTATTTTAATTCTTCTTCTTTTTTTTTGATACTTTCATGTTTATTTTTTTATGCATATTCCACTTTATTTTATTATTATTATTTTTTATGTATATCATGGTTTAATTAACATTAGATTTAATTGATTATTGCCATTGCTTATTTGTTGTCTCATTATTATAGGCATATCGTTAGTTTGCTTATTCGCTTTATCATTTTATTATTGTTTCAATCATGTCGCGAGCCGTGTTTAAATATTCATTCTTTACACTATAATCCAAATAAAATAAATATGCATAGTTTTAAACATTACTATGTATTTATTCAAAAAACTTTGAAAATAAAGGCAATATTCCGTGTTTGGAGTTTCGAGAAATCGTACCCTAACTTACGAGGTTTCGATTCTCTCGTTGAATTTAAATAACCGAATATCCTCTTAAAATTAAAATACATAAGATTTTAAAAAAAATAAAAAGGCAAGTTCATTCTCAAAGGTTAAAGGTGTTGTGTCCTAACTTACGGGATGCGACATTTTGTTATTGCAAGATGAGAGAGTCTTTAACATTCGTTTCGATTTATTCAAGCAATTTTTTTAAATAAAATAACATTAATAAAGAGTGATCGTTTTTTAAATCAGTTTCGAATTTTTAATTTTCGACATTAAGACATTAATTAATCAATTAGGTACCAATTTTGGGCGTTACGAGTGTGCTAATCCTTCCTCGTACGTAACCGACTCCCGAACCCGTTTTTTTGAATTTCGTAGACAAAAATTATTATTTTAATAAATTGAACAATCACGAGGTGACTCGATCACACCTCATAAAAATGATCGGTGGAGACTCCATTTTTCGGTTTTAAATAAAAAGTCGACCTTTTCACAAAAAATGGTTTCGACAGCTTGGCGACTTCACTGGGGACTAAATTAAGAGAGTCAAGCCACAAGTTGATTATTTCTTGTCTTTTTGTCAAAAATTGATAATTTGGTTTAAATTTACGATCCTTTCGTTGCATCTCATTTTTATGGTCTACATCATATTGTCATAGTTGATTTATTAATTCGAGTCTTTAGATATATTTTTGCGTATTGCATTTAATAATCGGTCGGTTATCCCTTTATAAGTGGGAGTGAGAAACTATTCCTTCGTGGGGTCTTCACCTCTGTATAGGATAGCGATTCGCTTCCGAGATACATCCGTACCTATGTCTTCGTGAGATGTTCATCTTTGTATAGCCATAAGGAAATGTATTCCCCTGAACTAAACTCGGTTCGTATGAGCCTATAATGGGTGAGGATCGAGGAATCTACTGCTTTAGGTACCCTTACTTTAGAATCGAACCGCATACAATCAGCCCTAAGAGCCTACCCTAAGTAGAACCGCACCAAACCCCTAGTGGTCACGCAAATAGGTGTTTTATTTATTATTTCTTGCTTACTTCAAATTTTAGCTTTGTATAAGATGTACTGATTTGTCTTGTTTTGCTTTGACTGGATCGCATGACATTTTCATCATAAAAAAGGTGTTGATTCATGTTCGGTTGCTAAATAAAGAGCTCATCATGGAAAATGGGTCTCTTGATAAAGCGAAAGACAACACAGCCATGCAAATATGGTCCAAGAAAAGACAACAAGAGAAAGGTGACAACCTGTGAGAGAGGCAGGTCAAAGATATGAACCACGTCATGAGCGAAGCTTTGGTTTGAGTACGAGAAGTGGCTAACCACTTGCAGTCCCCAGCCGTTCAAAGCCTGAAATATGAATCAGAGTCAGATCAGGGATGAGAATTAGCTTTGTTTCTAGGGAAAGTTAAAGTTTTAAGTGTGAAGATGAGGCCGTATATGTATTCGCTTTATGTAAAGAAACTTGTTTTCTAGTAAAGTTGTTCAAATGGAATTGAACTAGAATCAACGCCTTTTTGCATGCATCTTTTCCATTCATTAACATTACATTTCATTGCATACAATAAATTTCCTAAAATCCAAAATTGCGTCTAGTTCAAAACTCTAGTACAGAGCCTAATGGATGATAAATAATTGGAATTCTTTGAAGATATCGATGGTTCCGAAGGGAAAGATGTTTGTGCCTTTGAAGAATGAATTAAAAAAACAAAAACAAAAAACCTATCAGGAATTTGTTCCTACATCCCTAGAGACGTTCTGAACAACTGGACTATGGAGGACATTCTTGTAGTTTTTAGGACCATTTCAGAGTAATATTCAGAACACTCTTATTGCTCCAAACCCGCGAGCAATAAAAATCCTTTTGTGAAAAAACACATGTCCACTACTTTTTATTTCAACGAAATGCTTCTTTGTGTCTCATTTAGGCAAATATTCTTTTGTTCCTTCTATTTCATTCATACTCATACCACACAGATAATTATCTTTTGATTCATTGGTTCTTTGAGTCTTCCTTCGTTCCTATAACAGGTCTCTAGATATCAATGATATAAGTGACACTGCTATTGAATCAGAACCTCCTTTTGAGCAAGATAGGTGTCTAGAGGAACCTCAGGACTTTGAAGATGATCGAGACTATACCTTATCTCCTGATTTGTTAAGGATGGTTGAACAAGATGAGAAACAGATCCTACCTTACAAAGAATCAATGGAATCCATTGCCTTTCTCTATGTGGGGCATAGATGTCATTGGGCCGATATCGCCAAAAGCTTCTGGCGGTCATTGATTCATCTTTGTGGTCGTCGATTACTTCACTAAGTGGGTGGAAGCTACTTCATATGACAATGTCACAAAGTCGATAATCAGCAAATTCTTGAAAAACTAAATCATATGTCGGTATGGAATGCCAGAAAGGATCATATCAGACAATGCATTGAATTTGAACAACAACACGATATCAGAAGTTTGCAGTCTGTTCAAGATTAACACTATATTACCCCAAAATGAACAGTGCAGTGAAAAAAACCCTCTACCGAGGCAGCGCCTTTCTCTTTGGCTTATCATAGTTTTACCCATTAAAGTCGAGATTCCTTCTCTCTGAGTTTTTTAGATCCAATCCTGATTGAAGAGAAAGGTTTAAAGTTATCCGTTATGGTCAAACGTACCAAAAAAAATAATACGATCTCACCAAAAAAGGTTCGCCCCAAAGAATTCCATGAGGGTGGTATCGAAAAAGATCCTTCCCATACAAAAAGACTTCAGAAGAAAGTGGATGTCAAACTGGGAAAGACCTTATATGGTAAAGAAGGCCTTCTCTAGAGGAGCATTGATATTGACCAAAATGACTGGCAAAAACCTACCTAATCTTGTGAATTCTGATTCAAGCAAGAAATACTTCACTTTTTCTATTAAAAACAAAAGAAACAAAAAGAAAAAAAGAAAAAAAAATAAAAAGAAGAAAAAGAAGGCCAAGATAAAAACCCACAAAGGGCACCTTGAAACTATAGGGGTTTTGAATTGAAAACCCAGGAAAAGGGAAATTTAAATTTTGTTCAAAGACGGGGCATGCGATAGTCTTACTATGCTTGAATTAGCAAGAAAGAGGGATGCTACATCTTGGGGCATCAACAAAGTCTTCTAGGACTTCTAAACACGTATCAAGTTCAAAGGGTCCTCGAGCAGTTTTGTGTAGAGAAGCTCATGCTACGATATCTGGGTTACCTATTTTCATCTTCTTCATGTCGTATCTTAGCAAAATTTTCTATCTTGGTTCATTTTGAGTTTTGTTCTTAATAAAATTCCTTTTTTCCATTGCGATAATCATTTTCAAATATTTTTTCATTGAAATAACAATTAATGGACTAATAATATTCAAGCAAAGGAGTTCTGCATATTATTTAGAACTAACCAAATTTAAGAATTGGAAACATTTGGGAAAGAATAGTCTAAATTGTGATTATTTTTTCAGGTTTTCTGTCAAAGATACCAACTGAGCAAGAAGGCAGCGTAATACGTCAGTGATAAAACCTCGATGAACAACGAGAAATGTCAACCCAAGCATTAAAGGGGATCATTCATACACATCTAGTTAGGAGCATTTGATTCATTGTGATCATGACATCCTAATCACTTGGCATAAATAGGCCCATGAAATGGATTCTAAAGGTCATGTTACCCAGAGAATGGTGTAAGAAGTCAATGAAGCCACTAATCCTATACCCCTGAAGTTGTTGTGGGATAGATTGAAGATCATAGCAATCCTTATCTCCATGAAGCTGTAGTGGAGCAGACTAAAGATAGCGAATGTTATTTCCCTGAAGTTGCAGTGGAACAGATTAAAGTTATAAATTACAGATCTTATCTTTCTGAAGTTGCAGTAGAGCAAATCATATCAAAACTTATCTCTTTGAAGTTGAAGTGGAACAAGTTAAAAATAAACCAATCTTATCTCCCTAAAGTTATAGTGGAGCAGGTTGAAGACAGGCTACAAATCTTATCTCCTTGAAGTTGAAGTGGAGTAGATTAAAGCCACAAACCTTATCCCCCTGAAGTTGTAGTGGAGCAGACTGAAGATAGCGAATCTTATTTCCTTAAAGTTGCAGTGGAATGGATTGAAGCTATAAATTACAGATCTTATCTCTCTGAAGATGCAGTAGAGTAGATCATAGCAAACCTTAGCTCCCTGAAGTTATAGTGGAGCAGGTTAAAGTTACGAGTCTTATCTCCCTGAAGTTGCAATGGAGCAGACTGAAGATAGCGAATCTTATTTCTTTGAAGTTGCAGTGGAATGGATTGAAGCTATAAATTACTGATCTTATCTCTCTGAAGTTGCAATAGAGCAGATCATAGCAAAACTTATCTCCCTAAAGTTGTAGTGGAACAGGTTAAAAATAAACTAATCTTATCTCCTTAAAGTTACAGTAGAGCAGATTGAAGATAGGTTACAAATCTTATCTCCCTAAAGTTGCAGTGGAGCAGAGTAAAGCGACCAACCTTATCTCCTTTAAGTTGTAGTGGAGCAGGTTGAAGATACCAATCTTATCTCCCTGAGCGGAGCAGATTGAAGCTACAAATCCAATCTCCCTGAAGTTGTAGTGGAGCAAATTAAAACAATGAATCATATACCTCTGAGGTTGCAGCAGGTCAGATTAAATCTACCTTAGCATGTCTTATCTCCTTGAAGTTGTAGTGGAGCAAACTAAAACTGCAAGTCTCATCTCCCTGAAGTGACAGTGGGTTAGAACAAGGCTACTTGAAGAAGATGAGCACCAAGAATTCAAGATTCGGTGAGACCAGGAAAATTGGTCCTTCTTAAAAGTCTTTGCTCCATTCTCATTACACGAAAATAAGCAAAGAGGGGCAGCTGTAATGGTCCAATTTTGCCTGGGCCCAAGACAAAATACAAATAATAAATAAAACCAAAAAATAAATAAATAAAGTCCAAATATCAAAAAGTCCATTTACAACAGTTACAAGCCCAAATTACATTAAATCCAGCACACCCAAATACAAGCCCAAATAAAAAAAGTCCTAAAGCCCAAATAACCCACAACCTAAACTCAATTTCAATAAAAACTAAAACCCTAATCTAACCCTAGCCGCATGCCACGTCCGCGCCCCTCTCTGCATGCCTATACCACCTCCACTATTAGCCTCTGTCACCTGCAAAGCAAGAAAAACACGCAAGCAAAAAGGAAGCTACAAAGAAAAAACAAACAAAAAAACAAGAGGACAAAAAATGAATCTTGTAATTTGGCTATAAAAGCTATGGCAGTCAGTTTGTATTGCTTCTTCCTTTTCAGACACAAATATCAATAAAAAAATAGAATAGAAATTTTTAAAAAGGTTATTCCTTTGCTGTTTTTTATTTTTTTATTTTACTCTTAAATCTATTATATTTTACATGCAAAAAATAAAAAAGAAAAAGAAAAGAAGGAAACTCACCTGAGTCGTTTCGCATATTCGTTGAAAACTTTCCCTGGCATCAAAATCGGCTAAAAGCGGGGTCAAAAACTTCTATTTTTTTATTTTTTTGGGTATTTTAGCCTCAAATCCAAGTTCTACTCGAAAAAAGGAAAAAAGATGGGGCTTTTGAACTTTTTGGCCACCATGTATAGCGGCACCGTCGCCGGTGACTGGTGGTCAGCACGGTGGCGAATCGCCGGAGCCAAGGTCAGACAAGGGACTTTAAAAAGAGGGTGGATAGAGTTTGCTGAAATTTTTTTCTAAAAAAGGGAGGAAATGATTTTTTAAGGGTTTTTTTGACTTGTATAGGGTGCCAAAACGGCGCCATTTTGGAAGGGACAAAAAGACCCCAAAATGGCGTCATTTAAGGCTAACCTTCGCGCGACCCGACCCGCTCTTGCGGGATCTACGTGTTTTCATTTTTCGGGCTATTTACGCCCCTGGCCTCCTGTATTTTTGGTTTGTTTTAGTTTAGTCCTTTTTTATTTTTATTTTTTTTAAAATTGGCCCTGTAATTTCGGCTTTGTTTCATTTCAGTCAACCTTGGAACTACACGTTTTGGAGGACATAGAATATTTTCCATTTGGTCCCTCTCTTTTATTTGAGTGTTACGATGTGGTCTTTTATTTTATTTTTACCCCTATTTCGCCCCTAAAGTTTAATTTAAGCTTCAAATTAGCCCTTTTGCTATTTTATTTTATTTAATCTGTCCTTTTAATTTTGCTTAAGTTACAATTAAGCCTTTTTGCACTTGTTTATTTATTCATTGTTCCTTTTATTTTATTCATTTTTATATATTATTTATTTATTCATTTATTTATTATTTTAATCATTCTTTGTTATTTTTTATATTTTTTTGATATTTTCATGTTTATTTTTTTATTCATATTCCACTTTCTTTTATTATTATTTTTATTTTTTATGTATATAATGGTTTAATTAACATTAGATTTAATTGATTATTGTCATTGCTTATTTGTTGTCTCATTATTATAGGCATATCGTTAGTTCGCTTATTCGCTTTATCATTTTATTATTGTTCCAATCATGTCGCGAGCCGTGTTTAAATATTCATTTTTTACACTATATTCCAAATAAAATAAATATGCATAGTTTTAATCATTACGTATGTATTCATTCAAAAAACTTTGAAAATAAAGGAAATATTCCGTGTTTGGAGTTTCGAGAAATTGTACCTTAACTTACTAGGTTTCGATTCTCTCATTGAATTTAAATAACCGAATATCCTCTTAAAATTAAAATACATAAGATATAAAAAAATAAAAAAGGGAAGTTCATTCTCAAAGGTTAAAAGTGCTGTGTCGTAACTTACGGGATGCAACATTTTGTTACCGCAAGATGAGAGAGTCTTTAACATTTGTTTTGATTTATTCAAGAAATTTTTTTAAATAAAATAACATTAATAAAGAGGGATCGTATTTTAAACCCTTTTCGAATTTTCAATTTTCGACATTAAGACATTAATTAATCAATTAGGTACCAATTTTGGGCGTTACGAGGGTGCTAATCCTTCCTTTACGTAATCGACTCCCAAACCCATTTTTTTGAATTTTGTAGACCAAAATTTTTATTTTAATAAATTAAATCATTACGAGGTGACCCGATCACACCTCATAAAAATGATCGGTGGCGACTCCCTTTTTCGTTTTTAAATAAGAAGTCGACCTTTTCACAAAAAAATGGTTTCGACAGTGAGTGTGCAAGATACTTTAGAAGGTGTACTAAATGGATACTGGTCGTTATATCACAACACGAGATGTTTGATGTCATAACATGGGGAAGAAAATAGAGAAAGCTTAAGACTGTATTCAATGCCGTGACACAGCCTAAGGGTGTTGCAACACACCCTTGAAGATATACCAAGAGGAGTAAGTTGACTTCTATGTCACGAAAAAGGTCCTAGTGTGTCACGACATCGACTCTGGCAGAGGAATTAAATACAAAATAGGGGCGTTTTGGTCCGTACAATCAAACTTAAAGCTTGAGGACGTCAGCTAACCTAGGGTTAAGGACGACAACCACCTAAAATCTATAAATAGGCTTCTTTGGCACCTGTTATGGACATCATTCACTTAGCCTAGATTTTCTATAGTAAATTTAGTTTAGTTTTTCTTTCTCTTTTAGCTTTTAGAATTTATTTCAGTTGTTCTTAGTTGTTCCAAGAGATCTGAATTTTGGAAAACATTCAAACTTTTTGGATTTAATTAGCAATTTAATTATGGAAAACATTCAAACATTCAAACTCTTTCATATACTCTATACTATCGATTTAATTAGCATGCTCTCTCTTTATATTAATTCTATATTGTTTATGGAAACCATGAGAAACTAATCCCTTTGTGGGGGATTAGAGAGTGTCGGTATGATCTATTGACTCTTTTGTGGGGTTACTCAACGAATTAGCTATTTGGGAAAGGAAGAACGTGAGTAGACCTGACAACCCCGAGAAGTCATCAAGGTGGGAATTAACCCAAAATTGTTATGACCTATCTGTGAAAAACTTCATCCCAAGCCAGTCTGGACTATGAGGTCGAAAGATAAGTACTCATTGCTGACTCGTTATGTTAGTGGAAGATTAGAAGATCCTCCTTGGGTAGCAACTAGTTGATTGACGAGGAATTTGAAACGACAGTTGATGGAGATTATCAAAATGAGCTAATCACCCATAATCAAGATTGGATTCATCATTCTTTTCTATCTTTTGAAGTTTATTTCTGTTATGATATTTTGTTTTATTATTATAAAAAACCTAAAAATCCTTTGTTTTATGTTTTCGTACTATAATCGACATAAAGTACTAATTAGATCTTTTAGTGTTTAGGTTAGAATTGATCTGACACTCGCTTCCTGTGGGTACAATCCTCGGAGTACTCATCTACTTCCTTGTAAAACTATATTACACTTGACCCATATACTTGCGAATACCGCTTCGTATTTCTATATTTTATTACAATATTCACATTCTGGACGTTAGCACGTCCGGAGGAGATTATATATCATAAATAATTATTAAACAGATATAAAAAGAGATGGATAATAAAATAAAATTTCCAATCAAGGTTTCCATGGTTCTATTTCTAGAAAATAAATGAAAAACAAAAATTACATAGTTTTTCATCACAAGGCACTCTTTGTGTCTTCAACCACCATCGCTTCACCTTCTCTTCGTCAAGGACTCCTTTTTGGAAAAAATCACATTTACATCCTATGTTCATTTTTAGCTCACAAGAATTCTAAAAAAAAAATCCTACGTGGAGATGATAGTCCACGATCTATTTCCTAAAAAAAAACCTTGGAAAAGAATAATTATATAACAAAAACATAAAATAATGCATTCATTCACATACGTTCCCCTAAACGTGTGAATAATTACAAGAATGTCACATCTTATCAGATATTAATCAAACAAGAGAAAAGAGAGATTCAGCCTCAATTTACACAATAAATATAGCACAACCTGGCTTTGATACCAATTGTTGGAAAAAAAACTCGATTTAAAAACTATTTTCTTGCATAGCAGAAAATTAAAATTTTGAAAATCAACTTGGTTTGTGATATTTATAACAATAAACCTTAACTGAAGTTGTACCTGTGTTTTTGGATAAACATATCCTTGATGTTTTCTGACTTTCAACCAAATGATCTTCTCTGTTATTCTCTTACCACAAGTTGCTTCGAGTGTGGGCTCAAACCAATTGAATCAAAATACAGAACTAGAAAAGTTTCTTTTGGGGTGAAAATGAAAATTCTCTCTTATTTAATAGAAACCAATAAAATTGTTATTCTTAAAAATATGTTTATAAGTTGAGAATGAATTCTCTATATTTTTTGACAAAATAACAGTCTCTCAAAAGTTGTTGAAACAGCTCTACCGGTGCCATCTATTTATAGGAAGAAAATGTAGAACCCTTGTAGAGTTGTAGAAGTTTATTTTAAATAGAAAAAAATGCCCTACTTATAATAGGAGAGGGGTGAATGACTCACCATTGTATTTCTACTACGGTTGTCTCCCCCTTCATGTTATATAAGGGGTTTTGGGACTCTCTCATATCTGGTCCAATTACAAGTACTTCCTAGGCCTTTTTTACCCAATACTCTGTAGTATGATCCAACCTGATTTAGTTTTTCTATTTCCCAAAATAAATTTTAATATTTACATATTAAATAATTTTCTCACCCCAATTTTACCCTAGTAATATTTTGACGATTTTACTCTCGATAAAATTTAAAGAAAATTCTTTGAATATGTCACAACTCAATATGTATACTATGACCAAATGTTTCATTTTTGGGCTTCAAAATAGTCCAAAAGTATGAATTCATTCTTCCATCATTTTTTAAGTAATCTTATATAGGATTGTAAAATTTCATTTTCATATCTATCTCCATTTTTGGAAACCTATATTCATTTCCAAATGATTTCATTTCTCCATTTTAGAGAAAACCATAATCATTCTTGAATGTTTCCTATTTCTCTTTTTCTATTCATTTTGTTCATTTTTATTCAAACACACAATTCATTTCTGGTTCCAACGAGCTAGCGGAGGGACCAAATGGAATTATGTGATTGAGGATCAAATGATTTATAATTAAGTTACGAATTTTCGCCTATTAATTATAAACTTATTTAGTCAAAAAGTCATTCCACTAGTACCGTATCTGAGCTCTCTTCAATAACATACCATTACAAAAGCTACTACTCAGTGCTCGTCCAATGACCTTGTCATAACTGTGTTACCCTCATAGGATATCCTTGATCTCTTTGGGATTATATCCATTCTCCTAATATGATCCTATTTTATCTCATGGTAATCACTATCCAATAGTGATAAGGTCATCCATCACAAAGACGGATGACTCGTGACCACATTTACTTTTAATCAACCATGTAATGTCAATGAGAGGATATCATTTACCCATGTTTTGGGTTATAAATTTCACTATTTTAAATGATGCAAAATACTACAGAAGTCATACACCTAACGCACCAATTTACGATTGCTTATTTATTTGAACTCAAGCTTTTACTTGCATTAAAGGGTACGAGTCACGCATACATAGTCCACTATTCACTCAGGATATTGGTTTGCCACACTATAAACATCACAAGTGAATAAATCCACAAACGAATTCAGGATCTATTCTACTTAGGTCCTGTCCACTTTACTATCAATCTAATCATTCACATCTATGTCTCTTTCTTTTGGAAGTCATCCGCTCTGATGCCTAAGACAAGATATCTCACCAATTGGACTTGATAGATGTCATATTACTCTTTCAATAGGTTTGTTCATTTCTGATTGGATTAAGGACATATTTAGGTTCTTGTACTAATACAAACTGCCTTTCTCTACTATGATCTGGCCACGTAATATCGCTTAGTATTAGTTAAACAATAGACAACCAATAAGTATTATTTTCTTCCATTTTGCTTTGCCTGCAAAAACCATGTGAGGACAATATGCAAAGTATTAATGTAATTCATGAATAATTATATTAACCAATCTATTCGAAAAAAATACAATTGTACTTAAACGAAAATATTACACTTAGGGCACCAAATCCAACGCTTGTAATAAACATTTCCTTTCTCTCTTTCGTGTTTATATCAACAGTGGAGTGGGAAGGAAAATGGTTATGCAAAACTGTCGTTGAATGGAATATCTTCTTTCTTCTTTTTCTCTATTGACTCTTATTTATTCTATATCTTTTCTTATTTTTTTTATTTTCTAGAATTATTATCTATCAGAGATCGGCCAGGCCCTCAGTTGCTGCCTCCAAGGTAACTACTTTCAAGAGTAACATCCATTTTATCCATTTCTATCACACCTTATTTAAATTTAGTTATTGTTAA
The DNA here is from genome assembly GCF_007990345.1 of Gossypium hirsutum. NCBI lineage: Eukaryota > Viridiplantae > Streptophyta > Magnoliopsida > Malvales > Malvaceae > Gossypium > Gossypium hirsutum. The sequence goes on from NC_053438.1 coordinate 21,563,993, forward strand.
TTCATGAACTAGTTAAGAGCAACCTAAGTTTCCCATGTGACCCATGTTTGATTCCCCTCTAATATTTTATTTTTTATTTTGGCTCAAAACACCGTTGGTCAACCCCCTTTGCCCCCCATATTTGTTACCATACAAGAGAGATTCTTTCCTCTCCTATCGTTCTTCTCCTTCCTTTATTATTCCCCTTTCACTCCCCTTATTCCCCCTCATTTCCTTTTCTTCCCATAGTTTCACTCATTGCCTTTTTCCCTTCATTTTCTTCTTTTTCTTTCAAGCCATATTTTGGCTTCTTTTCCCTTTTATACTCTCCTATCATATTTTTTTTCTCTCCACCTCTTATTCCTACCACTTTTTCACATTTTTGCACCATATCACCACCTTTGGCCACCATTGGAACACCAAACCACCACCACTACACCACTATCTCCTTCCTCTCATTCTCTTTTTGCCGCCAATGCACCATCATAGGGCCACCATCGTCACCGTCTCCACTGCCCATTTTTCTCTATTTTTCCTCCTCTCGTAATTTCTTTGGTCATAGCCGGCCGAATCTATACAAAATTTTCTTCTATTTTTCTTAATTGTTAAATATTATTCTTACTCACTTTTCTTAATTTGAATTCTCTTTAGCCACTAGTCCTCCATTTACTCAAAATTCCCAGTGAAACATTAACTTTTTCAAACTAGCTCGATTTAGTGTAAGTGATGATTAGTTCTTATAATCTCAATTCTTCAATTTTATTTAAATGGTCAAATCTAATATATACTTATGTGCACATGCTTTCGTGAAGAATCCAATCCAGATCACTTAGTTTTGCCTTAATGTAAAGGAAATTCTTAAATCTCCAACGACAATTAAAAAAGTACGTCCTTCAAATCCATTTCTCTGGAGAATTATTTTTGGACTAAAATTGAAACTAACGGGTGTACCTTAGGTGTTGAACCGTTATTGTTTGATTAGATCAACCAAGATCTACCTAGATTGGTATTGTTGGAGTGTGGTGGAGTAGATCTAGTGGCACAAGGCTTTATTTTAGGTGTGGGTTTTAACCTAGCAACATTATATATGTTTGTTCATAAAAATCATACATCTATGATTAAAAATTATAACATTTGTGTTGATCTTCTTTGAAATATTGGCTAAATGAATATGAAAAGTATTCTTGGTGAAGATAAATCCTTTACTAGGATTGAATCCAAGTAAGTACCTGTAACACCCTTTACCTGTGTTAGACGCCGGGACAGGGTACAAGCATTACTGGGCTTAAACATAACCAATCATACAAAACCGAATCATAAAATTTCATCTAAATTTGAAAGTGGTTCGAGACCAAGCCAAGAAATTTTGAAAACTTTGAAAATTTTCTTGAAAAATAGGGGCGCACGCCCTAAGCACATGGCCATGTGGCCAGCCGTGTGGATGAAAGTTAGGCTATTTACCAAGCCTTTTTCCATCCAAATATTTACACACTTATACCAAATTTATCAACACACAACATGACATTATCATAAACGTACAACTTAACCAATAATAGCCAACATCACTGGCCTTATACAAAATAAACTATCAAATAACATAGGCCAACATTTTAGGCCAAATCAATTATGACACATAACAAAATAATCAAGTCCTCTATACATGTCATAATTCATAATATTGCTTTCAAAATACCAAAAGAGTGTTGATAGTGTGGATGGATCTCCGACGATCTCCGTACCCCGAGATAGCTTGGTGACACTATAAGACAAGGGAAAGAAAATGGAGTAAGCATATAGCTTAGTAAGTTGGTATGTAAATAATAAATAATTTATTAACATGATTTTATCAATCCTCATAATGTGTTCTCAAGATCATACAATCATATTTGCATATAGTTTCACTATTCACTAATGTCAATATCAAGCTATCTACGTGAGTCATAGTCAATAAATTATTTATAACTTGAGCTACGAAACTCCGAATTAAGGTCTGCTAAATTTTTCTGAAAGTAGACTCACATATCTTCTTACTATAAAATTTTAAGAATTTATGGTTTAGCCAATAAGTAGTAGTTTATTCTTTAAAGTCATCCCTATTTTGCTGTCTGACAGTTTCGACCCTTCTTCACTAAAAATTAATTATCTCCTCGTACGGGATTTGGATGATGTTCCCGTTTGTTTATATTGACAATAGACTCATTAATAATTTTAAACATATAAATTCTAACCCATAATTATTTTTATACAATTTTTAATGAGTTTCCAAACTCAGAACAGGGGATTCCAAAATCACTCTGACCCTATCTCATAAATATTCAAATATCGTATAATATGAAATTCTCTTGCTTACACATTTCTTCTATGTAAAACTAGACCCAATAAGCTTTCATTTCATATATTATTCAACCTTTAATTCGATTTTCCAAATTTTTGGTGATTTTTCAAAGTTATACAATGGCTGCTATCTAAAACTGTTTTATTACTAATTTTACTCTTTCATGTTTTCTTTGTATTAACTTTCATTTACACACACATAACACCAAGCATGTCCATAGCTAGCCATTCCAATAGCTAGTCATTATCAAATATTTATAAGTCTTCATAGTCATACTTACTCCCAATCAAACTTACCAAAATTCGATCACATATCGAGCACATTGCTCATGAGTATATATATACACATGTACCTGCACTCATTCATCACATAATCACAATCATTTACACTTAGTCATTTCCCATTGAGCACATCAGAATATTAACGGATACATCAGAATAATGCACAGAGTGCCACACTTGTAGCCAAAGCTACTTCACATCACTTATCACACATAGGCTCGTTCTCAAGCTATTCACTTTCGCGGGTCTGCTCACACAAGCTGTCAGTCATTTGTAACTACTCAGTATCATTCACACAAGCTGTCAGGTATCCGCAACACATGTCAGATTACCCAGTCACTGGTAGAACTTTTAAGAGTAGCACCCGGATTCACTTAGTCACAATTTCACATAGTTTTCACATAGGTTTCTAATGACATGTCACTTGTATCCTATTCTATTCATAAGGTTCAACCGGGAAATTTCTCACTTGTCAATATTTTGTTGAATACATCAAATATTCAACCATATTTTACGAAATATATCAAAATATGAAAGCGTAAGTAAAAATGATGCATTATTTACATACAAACTTACCTCGGTCCAAAATATCAAATGTTTGCGTCTTAGTCCAGAACCTTGCCTTTTCCCCGGTCAAGGTCAAATCCTCGTCTTTCCTGATCTATAATAACACATTTAACTCATTTAATATACACATTTTCAATTCAGCCCCGAAAACACCTTATGGAAAAAACTACATTTTTGCCCCTAACTTTTCACATATTTATAATTTTACCACTAGGATTGTAAAATGAAAAGTACTCATTTTTCTCATTACTCAAGCCTAGCCAATTCATATTCCCTCTTATAGTAGCCCACAATTTTCACTAAATCACATTTCTTTCTTTTTTTTACACATATTTTACAACTTTTACAAATAAGTCCTTTATGCAATTTCACTAAAAATCGCTTAGTAAAAGTTTTTTATTACACTTTAAACTTTTATATTCAACCATAAACCATCAATTCACATGCAAGTCATCAATGGGTAAATTTTTAAGCACAAACCCTAGCTTAAAATAATGGTAGAAATAGCTAAATCGAGCTACGAGGATCTTAAAAATGTAAAGAACATTAAAAACGGGGGTAAAACGAACTTACAATCGAGCTTGGAAGATTGAAAAACCCTATCTATGTCTTCCTCATGTGAAATTCGGCCAAGGGGTTGAAGATGAGCAAAAATTGGCTTTTAATTTGGCTTTTTAATTCATTTAATCACCAAATTACTAAAATGCCCTTAACTTAAAAATATTATATTTCACCTATTTCATGTCCATTTTTGTCCAACAAATTAACCAATGGTCTAATTACCTTTTAAGGACCTCCAATTTAAAATTTCATAGCAATTAGACACCTCTAGCTTCTATAACTCAAGTTTTGCACTTTGTTTTTTTATAATTTAATCCTTTCGACTAAGTTGAGTGCCCAAACGTCAAAATTTTTGAGCAAAATTTTCACAAAATCATTCTGTACATCTGTAGATCATAAAAATATAAGAAGATTAATGTTTTCCTCGTCGGATTAGTGGCCCCGAAAGCACTGTTCCAACTAGGCCCAAAATCGGGCAGTTATAGTACCTCCAAACTGTTAGGTATGTGATGTCATATGTGTATTTGTGTTATTGTATGATTTGCTGGTATTCTGAATATTATGTGACATTAAAACATAATACTGATATGCTATTGAGGCTGACTACATGATAGATCATGTATATTATTACAGAAACTTTAGTCACATGTTAAAATATGGTTTATGATACTGTTAACACTGAAAGCATAATTAAATGCCCACTATACTATTTTACGACTGCATGACAAATCATGCCACTGATTTTTTTACTAATCGCATGTCTAAATCATGCCAAATAATTCAACTACTTATTACATGTTTAATCATGCTTACTATACTATACTGTCTAGCTATGTTATCATTAAAAATATGTCATACTACATTAGGTTGGCATGATTTTGAAAGGAGGAAGTATCGATAACTTGTCTGCAATTCTGTTGGCTTGTCCACAATTCTGGCAACTTATATGCAATACTAGCAGGTTAACTGCACTATTGGTGGCTTGTCTACAATTTTGATAGTTTATCTACATTATTGGTGGCTTGTCCACAAACTGGTGTGTTATTGGTTGGATGAGTTTTGGGGAACTCTTATTATAGTGTGTAGCGAAGTTGAGTAGGACATTTTTTTGAAAACATTGCAATAACTATGTAATTTTGTATTGTTCGCAATATTTTGTATATTTATTGGCTTGAGTGTTATATTTATTGTTATTACTGTTTATTGAAGTTAAGACTTACATTGAGCTTATTGGCTCACTATTTAGTTTACTAAATAGATAACTCTCGAGGTTAGGACTTGGATGCAACTGTCGTAGGAGCTTCTAGGATGATTTTAATTTTAAGTACTTTAAAATTTATTTTAAATTTACGCTGCAATACCAAAAATAAGTTTTTAATAAAATACAACATACTTTTCTAAAATATTTAATCTTTACAAACGAAATACTAAAATTGCTTAATTTGTGAAATTAACATGTTTTTCTTAAAACAAAGGAGAATAAACGAGTTCACAATTTTGAATTAAACGAAAAATATTTTTAAAGTAGGATTTTAAATAAAAATATTTTTTGGGCCATTCTGGTGGCCAATGTAGTCTTCAAGATTCGACCATAATGTCTAGGTCGGGTTTGAGAGGTTACATTTAGTGGTATCAAAGCCCAGTTCAAAACTCGGATTGTGGTTTTTACTGAAACCTGCATGCATATTTCTAAAAAGGTATTTTGGGAACCATGCCACAAATAAATTTTATCCTTTAAAGTTTGATTTTCAAAACAAAAATCTAAAACTTCGAAGCCAATCCTAGATAAGTACTCTTATTACTGAACTTATAGAAAAATAATATTTTGTAAACTATAGTTGAACTATTAGATTGAAAACACTCAAGGTTAATAATGAGAACTTATTTTTGAACTGTAGATAATTATATAAATCTTAGACTCGTGATAATGAAATGAACACTTAATGTGTACAAACCCGTGGTATGCGAGCCTAAGGAGCGCAAGGTCGTAAGGCCCAAATTGAATCTTCTGCATCGCAATTACGTACTCTTGAGCCCGTAGATGAGCATGTTGAGAATGCACCTACTGCCAAGGCTAGTCATCAGGAGGTTGTGGATGATGCTATATCACAGACAATGCTTAGGGTTCTTCAGTAGCTAGCTGGAGCCAGAATTGGATCTAGTAGCCATGGGTCCGTAACTTAGAGGTTCAATCTAATGGAGTTGAGTTGTTTAGGGGCATTTTTGGGACAACCCTTACTGTAGATGAATATTGGATGAAGGTTACAAAAATGATCTTAGATGACATGGATTGTACCCCTAAATAGAAATTAAAGGTTACGATATCATTGCTAAAGGACGAGGCTTACCGATGGTGGTAGTCAGTTATGAGGGGTACACAAGCGGAGAGATTGACATGTGATTAATTGTAAAAGGCTTTCTAGAAGAAATATGTGGGCACCATATATGTAGAGGCCTGAATACTTGAATTTATTGAATTGAAGCAAAGAGATATATCAGTGGTCGAGTATGAGGCCAACTTCTTAGGACTTAGTTGGTAAGCTCAGGGGATGTTTATGACTGAGCAGGACAAGTGTGTTAGATTTGAAAAAGGGTTGCGGTATGATCTGATAATCTAGGTTGCTCCACACCAAGAGAGGGTTTTTGCAACTTTGGTGGAGAAAACCAACATAGTTGAGGAAGTTAAGCATGTGGACCATGAGAGAAGAGAAAAGGCTAAGGCTCTTGTTAAGAGGGATGTTGGTCCCACTGTCACGACCTCACAACCCATTAAGCAGGCCAGAGATGGTAGACCTCGGTAAGGTGTGTGGTAGTTGGTATTAGAGGCAAGACTCCGAGAAGTGCTTATTGTGGTAAGCAAAATGTTGGTGATTGTTGAAGGAGGATGGGTGCTTGTTTTAGGTGCGGGTCTACAGAGAATAAGATTAAGAATTGTTCTTGCCATAATGATTAGATGAAAGCTTCAATGTAGAACAAAGTTCAGAATTAGTGGGCTAGGCAATAGCCTCAGAGAGGCCAGGGTCAAAACAAAGCTGGAAATGTTGGGTAGGGATAGCAAACACCGCCCCATGGTGCAAATCAGACTGATGCTAGGCAACCTGTCCCTTTTTATACGGTCAGACGCAGAGAGGACCATGATGCACCTGACCTCATAGTAGGTACTTTTACAATTAATTATATTCAGTATTTTGCTTTGATAAATATTAGTTCTACCCACTCGTAATAAGCTGGGGGTTGGGGTAGAAGAAACTATTAACGACAGCACTGTAGGCAATCCCTTAGGACAATTAGTTACTGTGAATAAGATATATAGGAGATGCCTATTGTAAGTTCAGGAGGAAATATTTTTGGTCGATCTGATGGAGTTTACCATCAGGGAGTTTGATCTAATTTTTATTATGGATTGGTTGGTAGAAAACCACGTCAGTTTAGACTACGCTTCGAAGAGGGTTACATTAAGTGCTGAAAATTTTGACAAAATTAAAGCTCACTTTAATCCTGCTTTTGAAGGTTCTGGGGGTACCCCTGTTCCCATTTCTGATGGTGCTTTGTACCCCAGGAAACATTCAGTAATAAGTTTCAAAGATAATTCACACACAAAAGAAAAAGGTAGTTCAGTTAACCTTTTCTAGGAAAGGTTAGGAGAGGGAATTTCCATTTCCAAAGAGAGGCATAGAGGTAAAGATTCTAACAGGTGTAGTAGTTGAAAAGCTTCTAATGCGTTTCGAGGTTGGGGAAGTCGTTTTAGAGCTGTCGAGAATTCTAGAGTACTGTTAGCTGAATCTATAGAGGAAATGGCTAAATTCATTTCAAATTCGATTCTTAGTAAAGATCTCAACTCTGTCTCGGAAGTTACAGACTTGATCTCGGATGGGGATAATATCGCTCGACAGTAATGGTACATTCTCTAAATTTTGTTCTTTATTATGAATTTGACCATATTTTCTTGGAATTGTCAGGGTTGTGCCAGTGATAAATTTCCCCGCATTATTCGGGAGTATAACTGGAAACATAGTCTTGATATTATTAGCTTGCTTGAGACAAGATTTAGTTGTTCCAAAGCTGATAATATTATTGCAAAACTGGGTTTCCCTTATTCTCATTGCGTTGAAGTGATTGGTTGCTTGAGGGGTATTTGGATTGGTTGGAAGGATTTTGTCTGTCTTGAGATCATTCATAACCATTCTCAGTGCATTTTGGCTCGTGTTGGGTCTACGTCTTCTTCAATTTTAGTCTTTATCGCATTTGTTTATGAGAGCCCGAATAGGCAGAAACGTAAGGATCTGTGGGAAATTTTAGAAACTTTCGATTCTTATGGGAAATTACCTTTGGGTTGCAATTGGTGATTTTAAAGCTATTCTTTCTTCCTCTGAGAAATCAAGTGGTATGTCCAAAGGTAAGAGATGCCCTTTCTTTGGAGAATTCGTGGACAAGGTAGAGCTTCATGATTTAGGCTATAGAGGTTCCCTCCTTTACTTGGCATAGGGGTTTGCCTTTTGAGAGGCTTGATCGGGCTTTGGGAAATGAAGCTTAGGTTTAGCTTTTCCCTAATAGTTTGGTCACTCATCTCCCTAAAATCAAGTCAGATCATAGGCCTCTTCTTCTTTCCTTAAACCTAGATACTATTCTTCCCAAAGCTAGGCCTTTTTATTTTTTGGCTAGATGGGTTGAACACCCTGATTTTGGAAAATTTGTAGAAGATAATTGGGGTTTCTCTGGTGATATGTCTGATACCTTAAGTACGTTCTCTCGTGATCTTAAAGATGTGAATAAGTCAGTCTATGGCCACATCACTTCTCGTAAAAGGTTTCTAGTTAAGGAGCTCACTAAAATTCAGAGGATTATGGATTTCTTAAGTTCTAATCATTTAGCTCAAGTGGAGTTAAAGATTTAACAGAAGCTAGAGAATGTTCTTCGTCATAAAGAACTTCTTTGGAAACAGAAGGCCTGTTGTGATTGGCTTCATTTTGAAGATCGCAATACTAAGTTCTTTCATGCTCGTACGTTGCATCAAAGGAAGAATAGCCATATTACTACAATCCGTAATAATTGTGGGGATTGGATTTATGATTCGAAAGCTATTGAAGCCGAGGTTAATAAATTTTTTCAGAATCTGTATGGAGAGCTTCCTGGCCCTATAGGAATTTTACCTCCTAGTAGATTTCCTCGTCTTGATCATGATGATATTTCTTTTTTAGGGAAGCAGGCCACTAATGAGGAAATTAAGGTGCCTCTCTTTGATATGGCTCCTCTCAAAGCTCCCAGTAGTGATGGCTTTCATGCGCTTTTCTTCCAGAAGCAGTGGAATATTGTTAGGGAAGCGGTTTGTAATTGGGTTAAAAATATTTTCAATGGGGGCACTATAGAGACTGAGTTGAGCAACACCTTAATTTTCCTTATTCCCAAGGTTGCTAGTCTTGAGGATTTTGCCCAATATTGTCCGATTAGTCTCTACTCTATCTTATACAAGCTTGTGAAAAAGATAATTGCGAATCATTTTAAGATCATTTTTTCGAAGATTATTGGACCAGAGCAGGATGGATTTATTGCAGGTAGGAATATCACTAACAATGTCATTATTGCCCAAGAGGTAATTCATTCAATGCAAAGTCATTTTGAAAGAAAGTGGATGACTATTAAGATAGATTTGGAAAATGCCTATGACGGAGTGCGATGGGACTTCATCAACGCTTCCCTTCAAGCAGTCGGTATCCCTAATTTTCTCATAAATGTTATTATGTCCTCTATCTCTAACTCTACGATGCAGGCTTTATGGAACAGAGTTCCTTTGTTTAAGTTTAGGCCAGCTAGAGGAATTCGGCAAGGATGCCCACTCTCTCCTTATCTTTTTGTATTATGCATGGATTTGCTTGGTCATTCGATTCACTCGGCTATCTCAAATGGTAAATGGAACCCCATTCCCCTTTCTCGATCTGGTCCTCCTATCTCTCATTTATTCTTTGATGATGATTTAGTTATTTTCAGCAAAGCAGATATGAAGCATAATAGGATCCTTAAGGACATTCTGGGCAATTTTTGTGAATTTTCTGGCCATAAAATCAATGCTAGGAAAATGAACATTTTTTTTCTAAATGAGTGGATGCCACGATGGTGGACTCGATTAGTTCTTTGTTTGGATTCCAAAAAGTCCAGAATTTCGGTCATTATCTTGGAGTTTCACTTTTTCATCAGAGGGTGACTAATAGTACTATGCATTTTGTTGTTGAAAATGTTAGAGGAAAGATCCAAAGTTGGAACGCGAAAAAGATATCTACTGCTAGCCGTATTACTCTGGCCCAGTCGGTTCTCATGTTTATTCCTAGCTACTTTATGCAGTCCATAATGATCCCTAGGAAAGTTTGCGATGAAATTGAGAGTTTGGTGAAGCAGCTCATTTGGGGTTCTTCTAGGCTTAAAAAGATGTCTCTGGTTGGGTGGGATTCCATTTGTCAACCTAAATGTTGTGGAGGTCTTGGTTTACAGAAATTACGCGACTAGAATATCTCATTTTTACTAAAGTTGGGGTATAATATCGTGACTGACAAAGAGGCCCCTTGGGTTCGGGTTATCAGGGCTAAATACCGTATGAATGATACTCTTCCTGACTCTATTAGGCGAGCCATAAGCTCTTTTCTTTGGAGTTTTCTCACTAAAATTTACCGTTGCTTCGAGAAAACTTATGTTGGTCTGTTGGGAATGGGTGCCAAATTCGTTGTTGGGAAGATGTTTGGATCCTTAGTGTTGGGCAACTGATCAGGTTTATTCTTGCCAATGTTAATATTAACTCTAGATGCTATCTTAACGATATGGTCACTGAAGATGGATCGTGGAACCTTGATTTGTTCAGACTTTGGCTTCCGAAGGAGGTGATTGAGTTGATTATGGGCATTCCCTCTCTTCTCTCCTCTAAGGGGCCAAATAAAATCACTTGGTGCCATACTTCTTTTGGTAATTTTTCGGTTAAAAGTTCTTATAGGATTTGTAAGGGAGATGCTTGGAATTTGAAGGATGAAAAATGAAAGAACGTTTGGAAGACCCCTGGACCACAAAGAGTTCGTTGTTTTATTTGGTTAGTTCTTAAGCAACATCTCCTCAATAACGTTGAAAGGGTTAAAAGAGGTTTAGCAGTTGATCTTTCATGTTCTATATGTGGTTTTCATTCGGAAGACATTCTTCATATTCTCAAAGATTGTAATGTAGCTAAAGATATTTGGAGCCGGGTCATAACAGGTAATCATTTAACGAATTTTTTCTCTCTTAATCTATAAGACTGTATTCTTTTTAATGTTCATGATGCTTCTGTGGTCCCGGAGGGAGGAACTAGTTGGGCTTGTCTTTTTGGAATTCTGATTTGGCGCCTTTGGAAGAACTGTAATCTTTTTATCTTTCAAGGTCATTCTTGAAGTTCGAGAGAGATTATCAACAACTCATAATGTTGGGCTACTTAATGTTTTTCACCCTCTAGAGTTGCTTCAAGTGGTGGTTTTGGTCTTCACTTGGAAGAGCAAGCTTATGGTTCTAAGATCTTCCTTAATACAGATGGAGTAGTGCAATTGGATACCGAAAATGCATCTGTTGGGGGTTGCGAGAGATATCAATGGACAATGGCTTTTTGGTTTTTATCGATACCTTGGACAGTGCTCGATTTTCGATGCTGAGCTTTGGGGCATTTTTGAAGGGCTTAAGCTTGTTCAATGAAGAGGTCATGATAGTGTAATAATTCTTTCGAACAGTCTGGACGTTGTCTGGGCCATTCAAGGGAGTACTTCAGCCACATCAAACTCCGCTTTGATTCGGCGAATCCAGAGTATTCTATCTCAGGAGAAATTATGGGTATTGTGTTACATTCCTAGGGAACAAAATGAAGTTGTTGATTGTATGGCAAAAAAAGCTTTATCCTCTAAAGTTGATTTGCAATTTTTTGAATTTCCCCCTATTTTGGTTCAGAATTTCTTAGATTTGGACTAGTCTAGGGGTTTTTTCTCAAACCTTTTCGGATGTAATTAATTAAATATTCATGTTTATTTTTCACAAAAAAAAACAAATAATGGGTTAAAAAGTCAAAAGGGGAAAATGTGTGGTTACAGTAATTTTTAATGTAAAAAGAAATATCAAACCATTTCTTCTGATCACACTCTCGTAAATTTTAATATGTTAAGTCTTAAATGATAAAATTATAATTTTATCTCTCAACTCGTATATATTTTGAATTAAATATAAAACTGTAAAAATGACTTACTATGTTTTTTAAGAGTTTCCAAACGTCTTAAAAATTATTAAATTCACTAAAATTGATTTTTTTATCGGATTTAGGGAAGAATCGAAAAATTGGATTGTGTTACATAAATGGTTTCAACTTGAAGATAATGTCAAAAATTTCAAAACATGCCAAATATATTGTTATACTTGATATCACTTTGGTTTTTTTGATTTTTTCAGATTAGTTGCGAAAGTTTAAATGCTTTTAACAGCAAAAATGAGGGAAATGCGCGTTGAAAGTTAAATATATTTGAAGATTTTCAGTAAAAATCAAAACCAGTTTAATGTATATAATATTCTTAGTTTGGTTAATGCAACATACCAAATTTCTATATTCAAAATGTCATAATTATTTTCCTTTATGGATTATGAGGTTTCCAAAAGCATAACAATATTTATCAATGAATTTTTTTACTAATACTATTTTTATGTTTGCAGAATTGCCACTCTTTCTTTACCGGGATATAGGAATGAATTTGTCACCATATTTATAGAGAAATAATAACTTTAAATCTTTTAATATGTACTCAAATTATAAAACCAAACTATTTTCTAAATAATAATTGTTAATTTTATTATTACATTTTTGTTATTTGTAGTTTGATTGTTTTTTTAGTGTACAAATAAATACATTTATTCCTAATTATTTTTTTATTATAAATTTCCAACTCCAGCAAAGGTTATTAAATTTCTTTTATTATTATCAATTCAATCTAGTTGTTTCTTCTTAACCGTTATTTTATAAAATTTTGATTTTTACTTTTCTTAGACGTCACATTTTTTTGTCTTAAAATTTGATAATTGAGTTAAGTATTGTTGGAGATTACAATATTATGTTGTCTACAAAAAGTCAATATTTTATGTGTTGGATGTATGTCAACTTATTATCATGTTTATTTCATTTGTTCAATTTTTTTCATCATTTTGGTACATAATATGTTCATTATTTTTAATATTTATGAGTATCAATGTTTTCATTAGATTTTTTCAACTATTTTTTTTTTACCTTTTCAATTTGAAGTATGTTATATTAGTTCTTTTTATATTTTTTTGTGCAATTGTATGACTAACCATATGGATTTTTTGTTATTAGTAATTTTTCTTGATAAAAAAAAATATCAACAAGAAGATTAATTTTCCAGGAATTGATTGACACCAATGATCTACAATGTGTGAACATCCAAGGGTCGTTTATCTTACTTTTTTTTTATTTGTCGTCATCAATTACAAGCAAAAGAAATTGTAGCATAGAAGAGAAGTAAGTCGTGCCAGCACCCCAAAAAAAGGGGGAAAACTCCATTAAGTAATGATCAAAGCGAAAGACATTGTATCCTATCAAGGAGATTTCAAGGCATCGGTAACATATTTCTTTGGTCCAAAGTTGATGAGTTCTCGCAATTGCATTTGAGGATGATGACGTTTTACCCTCATCTTCTTCATCTCAATTACGGAAATTGGCAAAACATATGATCAACGAAACCTTCTAGATCTTGACTCTATTGATCCCATGATGAGATTTTCCCTTTTAAATTCCAAGATAAGGCTCCCTTCAGCAGCCTCTATAAACCATTTTCCACCCCAAAATTTGGAAGGACTAAAAAATGAAATTGGATAAAAAAAATTTTAATCTCATTTAAATTATGAGATGAGGTTGAGTTTGAACATTTAATGCTTAAATTTGGTTTGGTCCAGTCTATTTTTTAAGCTTATAATATTTTATATTATGTAATTTATAACATATAAAAATTAAATATATAGTGATATATAATAAAATTATAATGTAAACATTAAAAAAATTTAAGATGAATATATATAAAATTATAAAAAAATAAAAAATAAAAAATTATTAAGACTAAAATAAAATAATTATAAATATATTTTTTTTAAAATTAAAAAAATATATGAGTAGACCTAAAATGAGTTTGTGTTAGTCATTTACAAATATGGATAGACTTGGCCAAAATTCTAAACCCATATTTCGAGCCGAATTAGATTTAAACTAACATAAAATGTGTTAATATCATGCTTAATCCTAAACCTAACCCAACTCGACACATAACACCTCTACTTTTATCTAATGACAAACTCATCTAAAGTCTTTCAAATTGATTGATTAATCTAATTATTTATATTTTCCTTTTGTAGCTTTTTTTTTTGAAGTTATATAATTCTATGTGTTGTCATAGAATTACACTAGTTTATTGTATTTTTATTTAATATTATAAACAAAAATAATAGATAAAAGATGGATATGAGAATATGATGATTTCTATTGCATTCTATATTTTTTCCATCATACTTACAAGTAGTATACTTCACTATATATAGAGAGAGATTAGACTTTTCATATTCTAATACATGAATAAGAAAAATGAGTTACAGGAGATGAAAGATTTAAAGAAGATGGAAGGTTAAAGGTTAAAGAAGATGAAAGGTTACAAGTAGTATACTTCACCATTTGTCGCTAATTGAATTTGAGAGGTATTCATATTCTTCAAAGAAAACAAATAAATGTAAAAAAAAAATTTCAAAATATATAAAATTTTCATAAATAGTTTAAACATAATATAATAACCATGTTCTTAAAAACATAACAAACTTGCATAAAATTTATCTTTAAAACTATAATAATAAAATTAACAGATCAATTATTTCCTTCAAGGGTGGTGAAGAAATCAACAGCTTCCAAATGAGCTGTACCAATGATGTCATAGTCATCTTTGTCATTCTCACAAACAAAATTTGTCTCTATTTTCTTCCTTTTATCCTTCAATGATTGTTGATATAGTTCTACAAGATACTTTGGTGTACAATAGGTACGAGACTAATGGTTTTTATCTCCACAACGATAACACAAACTTTCCACTTTCCCAGTTGTATTTTTATCATTTTTCCATCCTTATGATCCCACTTCTGGTGGGTATTCCTGAAATGACCTCCTCGTTCACGTCCACGTCCTTGACCGTGACCACGACTATAGCCATGACCATGTCCTCGACCACGATTGCTAGTGTGGCCTTTATCCTTTTCACTATATGATGTCACATTCGCTTCAGGGAATGGAGTAGAGCCAGTTGGAGTATGTTTTTCCTAACATATCCTCATCAGTTATGTTCTCTCCACATAATTTCAATTGGAAAGTGATTCTAAACATAGTTGAGTTATATTCACTCACAGATTTAAAATCTTGTAATCTCAAATGCAGCAAACAATAGTGAGCTTTAGGAAGTATTACATTTTTTTCGATGATCGATATTTCTTTTAGACTATTCCAAAGGACAAGTGGATCTTTAATAATCACATATTCAGTCTTTAGTCCCTCATTGATATGATGGTGAAGAAATATCATAGCTTTGGCCTTATATTGACTAGATGCTTCATTTCCTTCATAAATAGCTTCACCAAGGCCTTTTGCCTCTAAATGTATTTTAGCATCTAATGTAACATCCCAAAATAGGGCCTAAACGGAATAGTGGTTGCGAAACTACGAATCTAAGATAAAAAATTTTATTGTGATTAATTTTATGATTTACCGATTGATTGGATGCATGTGTTAGAATACTGATAAGAAATTTCAGCGATTGCATGTCTGAATTGCATATTAGGGTTTACTTGTAAAAGTGGGTAAATATGAACTTTAGATGATAAAGGATTTAATTGAAGTGCATAATTGGAGTAGAGGTCCTTAAATGGTAATTAGACCATTATATTTTCATGGACAAAAATGGGGATGCATAGATTAAAAATAACTAAAGTTTTAATGAAGGGAATTTTAGTTATTTGGTAATAAAAAGAATTAAAAGGGAAAAATATGGGAAAATGTGCTCATCGTCTCCATAAGGGCTGAAACTTCAAGGGACTCCATAGCTAGGGTTTCTTCACTTTCTCAAGCTCATAGTAAGTGCATCCAAGCTCCGTTTTTAATGTTTTTTTTTACGTTTTTGGAGTCCTCGTAGCTCGATTTAGCTTATTCTACCATTAATTCATATTAGGGTTCATATTTGGAAAAATACCCATAGGTGAAATATGTTTATTTTGATGTTTTATGGTAGAATATGAAGTTTGAAATTATGTTAAACAACTTTTGCTAGGTGATTTTAAGTGAAAACTAGTAAAATAACATAATCGGTAAAAATACCTAATGTTCATAAGTAAATTTTAGAGTGGGAATTTTATGTTGCCATAGAAGGGAAAGATGTTCAGCATGTCATAAAATATAAGAATAAGGGATGAAGTTTAATTTCTGAGCTTTGGGGCAAAAGTGTAAATATACAAAAGTTTAGGGGCAAAATCATAATTTTGCCAAATTTCGAGTCAAGGACTGTTTTGATGAATATGAGTATTAAATAAGCTAAATTTGCTATTATAGATCAAGAGGAACGAAATCTGGAGTTAGACCAGGGAAAGAAAAAGGTTGAGGACTAAGTTGCTAGATTTGATCGTATTTTGTACCGAGGTAAGTTTATGATAAATAAATACAATATTTTAATAATTATTATTAATGTTGTTATTTTTCAGAAATTATGTACTTATTTCATGAAATTATTTAATGTTGACTCAAGTGTGAGATGATAGAGAATCAGTGTTAAAAAGTCTCGTTGAAACATTAGGAATGTATTGGATACAAATGTCATGACATTAACAGAATGAGACCTCATGTAAGACCATGTCTGGGACATGGCATTGGCATTATTGAGGTTATGAGAGGTCCCACGTAAAACCATGTTTGGGACATGACGTTGGCACCAAGATGAGAGGTCTCACGTAAGACCATGTTTGGGACATGGCGTTGGCACCGAGATGAGAGGTCCCCTGTAAGACCATGTCTGGGACATGGCATGGGCATCAATATGAGAACTCTCATGTATGACCATATCTGGGATAGTGCATTGACAGTACAGGAAACATCCCATGTAAGACCATGCCTGGGACATGGCTTTGGCATGTTATTATCAAACAGGAGACTCAAGTATCCTTAGTATTCCAAGTGGTTCAACAGGCTAGTAAAGAGACTATGTTACATGAAAGTTTAGGTAAAAGTATAGTAAATAGATTCAAATGAGTTATAAAAGTTAAGAATATCTCAGTTATCAGTTGAGAAAGAAATTTCAGTAAGGGAGGAGTAAGTTATAATCATGAGTTATTCAAATAAGCAAGTAAGTAAATAAGTAAGAGAGCAAGTAAAGAAGAAAGTAAAGATCATGATACTTGATGATAATTTATGAGTATAATTGTTTATGATAAATGTTGTTATTTATTTGCTTGTAAACTTACTAAACTTTACACTTACTCCCTTTATTTTTCTTCTTTTTTTTATAGTATCGCCACGCCAAATTCGGGGATTGTAAGGACATCGGAGATCGTTTCACACTATCAACAGACCATCTCAGTATTTTGTGATTCGAAATGTTTTAAGTTATGGCATGTATAGGGACTTAGTCTTTTTGTGTGTGTCCTTATGATATGGGTAATGAATAGCTTGTAAATACTCGATAATGATTAGCTATTCAGATGGCTATTTAAGAACATGTTTTGGTGTTATGTATGCCTAAATGATAGTTAACACAAAGAAATTATACAAGAGTAAAAATTTGCAATGGAACAGTTTTTGGACAGCAACATTGACGTGATTTTGAAAAATCACCAAAAATAGTAGAAATGAAATTAGAGAGTTAATGAGATATAGAATTAAATATTATTGAGTATATTTTCACATGAAAGAAGCGGTGTAGGCAAAAGAATTTTTTATTTTGTAATATTTGAATTTTAGTGAGACAGGGTCAAAATGGTTTTTGAAGTCCCATATTCTGAATTTAGAAAATAATTAAAAATTGTAAAGAAAGAATTATGAGTCATAATTTATATTTCTAGATTCCTTAGTGAGTCTATTTTCAATAAAAACAAGCGGAACCACCATATGAAGCCCGTACAATGAGATAATTGATTTTTAGTGAATAGAGGTCAGAACCATTGGACAGTGAAACAGGGGAGACTTTAACGAATAAGCTGTACTATTTGGCTAACTCCAAAATTCTAGAAATTTTACGATAAGAAGATATATGAGTTTAGTTTCAGGAAAAATTTATGAATCTAAATTTTGAGTTTTGTAACTCGAGTTATAATTAAATTAGTGACTGTCACGCAAGTGGACAGTTTTATTGTGAATAGTGAAATAAATTATTTTGATTTATTTAAGTATTCGAAAAATTCTTAATGTTCCCGATTTGGACCCGAACCATTTTCATTGCATATTTTAGGGTCTCGAGGGCTCTTTTTAGGGACATATTGATTGAACGTGAGCAAATGAATTTTAAAAGCAAATTTTTATGCTCCGAACTAGTAAGTTAAGTCAAGTAACGCCTCATGCTCGACTCCAGCAACGGTCTCTGGTAAGGAGTGTTACATCTAACATCCAAGATAAATAGTTCTTTCCAGTAATACCAAGAACCACAAATTCAAGTTTTGTAAGGTTCGACATTGATGATATCGCTTGATCCAAACTAACAACAAACGCAAGACTCTTGGATTGATGTAAACGTTCGTGCTGATAATGTATTATGAACAAAACTAATAGATAAAATAGGTATATGAGAATATGATGATTTCTATTTCATTCTATACTTTTTCATCATACTTATAAGTAGTATACTCCACTATATATTTAAGGAGATTAGACTTTTCGTATTCTAATACATAAATAAGAGAAAAGGGGTTACAAAGAGATGGAAAGTTAAAGGTTAAAAAAGATGAAAGGTGGAATGTAAAGGGAGATGAAGAATGAAAGGTGGAATATCTATTAAATAAAATTCATAACATTTAATATTTTTTAAGTTATATTTTATGACTTTTATTTTTATCGAGGTTACATTTTATGACTCTATATTTAGTAAAAGCTACAAAATATAAACATGCTTTGAAAGTTGAAGAATAACTTCAGGTCAACCTTTGGTTCTCTTTTTCTTGTTTCTCATTTGAGCACGACTTAGGCCTCGTTCTCCTTTACTTCTTAGATGAGCTTTTGTAATAAAAATTGATTTTCCCTTAAAAGTATTAAGGAACAAACATCATTTCAGAAAAAATTTCAACTTAAAAAAAGTACTTTTTGGCAGATGAAAAAGTTGAAAGTTTTAACTTTTTCTTCAGCCAAAAGTGCTTTTGGCTTCTATTTACATTTTTAACCTTAGTTTGTTTTCTCCCAAACAAAACGTTAGAATACCCATTTTTTTCACATTTTCTCTTTCAAAATTCTTTTCTCTGGTTCTTTGTTCCTCTTTTAATTCCTCCGCCGGTGAGTTTCTTTTCTTCTTCTTCTCTTTAATTATTCATTATGCTTTAGTTTTTAGTTTTTATAGAAATTTTAATACCAAAAATTTTACAAAAATTGATTGTTTGATTTTTTTTAATGAGATGGGTCTCATTTCTTTTTTCTGATTTTTCTTGTGAGAAATTTCTGTCTTCAAAGGGCAGTGATAATGTTGAAGAGTTTTTATTTTTATTTTTTTTCTTTGTTGTTTTTCACTTCCATACTCTATAAGCAATGATAATTTTTTGCTGGCATAGACAATTTTTTGTTTTCTCGAAACTTTGTCTATCTCAAAAGCTTCAAGATATCAGTTATAGATACTTTGTTTTTCTTTCTTGGAGACCATGCAATCAGCTGCTTTTTTTATGCAAAAGAAAAAAAAGCTCATTTTCTCTTCTCCAAAAGCTTATTTTCCTTTTTTTGATTCAATATACAGGAAGAGGTTGCTAGAGAGTTTAGCATACCAATGCAATTTCAGCGATTCTGGTTGTGGGCCAAGCGTTAAAACCATACCTATCGTCCAAACCGACCATTGACACCTTTGGAGGAAACTTAATCTGTAATATTCCTCAACATAAATTATTATACCCTGATTCAAAAGCCTTGTTTGAGGAGTATTGGTTTATAGATTTAGCTTCAGTCATTGTTCACCGTAGTATTGCATTTAATTAATATGTTGTCTTCATTTGTCCTGCTTTGCTTTGCATGCCTCTCTCTTTCACTCTGTTCGTGTGTTGAATGAATATATATGTACAGACACACATGTACTTAAATATCAATAATTTTTCTTTAAAAAACAAAGAATGATCAAGGAAGATTTGATCTTTTCTTTAGTTAAATAATCATGCTTGTCGCCTACCTACGAAATAACATTTGGTTGCGGTGAGGACTTGTATTTTTTGTCGCGCTATCTTGCAAGTATTTCATCAAACACGTAAGGCCATTTTCTTAGTTTTTTTTAGTGAGTACTGCATGTTGTTGTTTTTTTTAATTGTTTGGTGATAATTATTTTAGGTTTGGAGATTTAATGTTGGTATTAATATATATACATACATAGAAATACTTGTCTTTTAGTACATTGAATTCGGTGTACCATTTCTTTTCTTTTGATTAGTTATTGGACACCTACTAATCTTGGTCACATGAGGTCATGTTTGATTGCTTGGTTATTTTCTTTTTCATTGTGGAGGTGTCTACTTAAATATTTTTATTAATATGAAGTGGTTTAAAAAATTATAAACCATATAAAATACTTTATAAAAATATAATAAAAATACATGACAGTAAATTAAAAACTGTTAGAGATAACTAGTTTCAGAGCATGATGAGTACAGATGGCGGCAAAGATTAATCATAGCTCATAAATTATAAACCCTTGCCTATTATCTTCTCTTTCAAATTATTTTCTCTTTAGATTTCAACCATGTTTTGCTGATAGTGAATGGTATTTTATTTAAACCATCTTTTAATTTAAACATTAATTATAGATTAATTAAGAAAGATGATAGGGAATGGTATTTTATCAATCAAATCTATATAAAAATTTTAATTATAACAAGTACACTTTTATCTAATTATTTTATCAGTCAAATCTATATTCAATACTTGTATTAAACATGTTCTTTTATATACTGTATTATTCCTATGATTCAAACCAGAAAAGTGAATTTTAGTTTTTTTTTTATTCAAATTCATACCAGAATTGAAGTAAAAAAGTTTATGCATTTGTGGAGTTGGCAACCATTGATATAAAACAATGCATTTTCAATTTTAGAAGTTGACAACTAGTGTCAATCTTATAGTTGCGTTTGGCTATAAATCCACTAAAATAATAAACAATGAAAAATTCACAATATTCATGATTATGATACCACATATTTTAATTGCTTTTGGTTGAAAAAATCAATTAGAAAATGTTTAAGCCATTAAAATTTATGTTTAATTATTTTGTTCTACAATGTGGGTAATAAATGCAAGTCTAGATTCTAGAAGTAGGAGAGATCAACATTTCAAATTTTATCCTATCTTTTATTTTTATTTAATTTATTATTTTGTTATAATTAAACTAGATGGGGTCATTGATTTCTTATTTTTAGATTTCATGATTAGGTAAAAAAATAATTGATAAAATATTGGTCATACTGACTTTTTAATTGTGTTTGATGCTATTATTAGTTGTGTTCTCTTTCTTGGTTATTATTCTGGTCTTGGAAAGTTGATTTTGATTGAGAAAAAAAAATCTTAGGATCCTATCTTGATTTTGATACACATGTAAAAAATATACTTATGTGACATTTGATTTTCTTGATTGCTTTACTGGCTGAAACGAATATGTTCATATACACAATAGATGAGTACTTTGGCAGTTAAAGTTAGTGGTGAAAAAGTCAAAGCAATGTGGGATAAGAGATTGATAGAAATATTTGATAATATTTGTATTAAAGAGATATTGAAAGGCAATAGGACTAGTACTTATTTCACAAAAGATGGATGATTGAAAATAATGACCAACTTTGAGAAAGAAACGGGCAAGGCTTTTTCACAAAGACAACTTAAAAATAGGTGGGATACCCTAAAAAAAGAATGGAAAGCTTGGAAGAAACTTAAAGGCGAAAATATTGGTCTAGGGTGGAATCCTATAAAAAGAACCGTTGATACATCGGATGGTTGGTGGGAGAGTAGGCTAAAGGTACATTAATAATTTTGAATATTTTTGTTTTTTGTTCTTATTTATGAGGTTATTGATAATTATTGTTATTAAACTATCCTTTTTTATATGTTGGTTGTCCCTGAAGCTCAAAAATTTAGAACATCAGGCAATGATTCTGAATTCGAAGAGAAGTTGGACCAAATGTTCATGGGGATAGTTGCAACAGGTGATAAAGCATGGGCACCTTCTTCTGGTACACTCCGTAGTAATTTTTTTAGGATGTTAACAACGAAATACCTGAAGAGAATGAAGAAGAAAATGTGAGAAATGATGTTCACATTTTAAATGATGTTCACATTTCAAATGATGTTCACATTTCAAATGATGTTCAAATTGATGGAAATGGTCAAAAAATAAAAAACCCTGAAATATCAAGTTCACATTTTAAAACTGGAAGAAAGAAATCCCTCAAAGCAAATTGAAGGGGCTGCAAGATTGTCCAATAAAATAGAAAAATTATGCAATGCAGTTGACAATATGAGTCAAGCCACATCTAGTTTGACTTCTATTATGGATCCATATGGTATTCCACAAGCAATCAAAGTGCTTGATAGTATGTCGAAAGAAGTTCCAGAAGCTAGTCTGCTATACATTTTCGCACTTAAATTATTGCTCAATAAGGACAGGCGAATTATGTTTTTTATCAATTAATCCCAAGATTAAAGCTTTGTGGCTTAAGACGGAAATGGAGGATAGATGAAAATTTTCTGATCTTCTAAGGTTCAGAGATATCTATTATGTGACTAAACAACAATGCTAAACTAGTTTTATCAATAGTTATTTATGTTTGGTTTTTGGATATTGAATTTATGTTCTACTTATTTATGTGCAATCTAGTTTTATTAATGGCTGTTTATGTTTGGTTTTTGGATATTGAATTTATGTTCTACTTATTTATGTGTAATCTAGTTTTATTAATAGTTGTTTATGTTTGGTCTTTGGATATTGAATTTATGTTCTACTAATTTATACTAAATTAGTTTGATCAATAGTTGTTTATATATGATTTTGGATATAAAATTTATTCACAGGTGATGAGTATAGTTGAAAATTGTAGCAGTGATGAAAGTGATGATGAAAGGGAAAAGAAAGAGATTTTACAATGCATGGAATGTTTTAACCGATTATTTGTTGTTGCATCTTCTTCCGTGCAATTATATTACGAGAAGCATAAATTGAATAAACCATGCATGGATTTAAAACAGTCAAGTGAGACATGGATCTGAAAGATCCTCGATGGTCATGAATCACATTGTATGATTAATTTTAGGATGTCTAAAATGGTATTCACAAGTTTGTTGAGAGTTTTGGAGACAAGATACAACTTGCAAACTTCAATAAACATATCTTCTAGTGAAATGTTGGGAATTTTTTTATACATCTTGGGCACCGGTGCAAAAGTTTCCCAATGTCGAGAAAGATTTCAAAGGTCTGGATCAACAATAAGTCGATACTTTGCAATTGTGCTTGAGAAAGTTTCAAGGATTTTTTAGCTCAATACCCGAACAAATACGTAATGATTCTAGATATATGCCGCATTTTAAGATTAAAATTTAATTTTATATTATTATATTTTAATATATTTGGTCGACTAAAAATATGCACGAGACTAATATGATTATTTGTTTAGGATTGCATAGGTGCAATTGATGGTACTCATATTACCGCTATTCTTCCACCAAATGAACAAATTCCCTATATTGGAAGAAAAGGTATCCCGACTCAAAATGTTATGGCAGTATGTGATTTTAATATGTGTTTCACCTTTTTCATGGATGGATGGGAAGGATCGGCACATGACACTAGAATATTTCTTGATGCAATTCGAGATCCAAAATACAAATTTCCGCACCAACCAAATGGTTAGATATTTTATTTATATGTGATTTTTTAAATAATAAAGTATAAGTTCTTTAATTGATAATTTTTATAAAAAAAACTCTTGAATTAATTGTTTGTTATATTATGACTTGTAGGAAAATATTATCTTGTTGATTCTGGATATCCTCAAATGAAAGGTTATCTTGGACCATATAGAGGTCATCGATACCATTTACCTGACTTTCATAGAGGTAGATCGGTATCTGGTAAAGAAGAGATATTCAATCATTTACATTCATCATTGCATAGTGTGATTGAACGAACTTTTGGTGTTTTGAAAAAAAGGGGTCATTTTAAGGGATATACGAAGTTATAGTTTTGAAAAGCAAACGATGATCGTTGTTGCTACAATGACGATACACAATTTTATTCGAAAACATGTCGGTAGAAATGATGCAGATTTTATGGAATATGAAGATATTAACTGGACATATGAGAATATTATTGATTCAGAAAATGCGCATGGTTAAGAAAGTGATGACGACGATGACGACGACGATGATGGTGATTATGACGGTGAATCAAACAATTCAAGTGGTTTTAAAATGGAATTAACAAGAGATGCTATAGCTTCTAGTTTAATGAATTCACTTGAAACTTTAATCCAAATATTTGTAATATTTTAATTTGTTAGGTTTATGTTTTCTATGTTATGTTTATATCTAATATGAGTTATATATTCAAATACATTTTAAAATAAAATAATACAAATGTGTTAAAAGCATTAATTAAAAATAAAAAATAATTTTTAAAATAATACAATTGTGTCAATATCTAATTACAAATATTTAAATATAGTTTATATATTCTAATTAAATTTAATAAATAATTAATATTAATTACTTAGAAATATTTAAAATTAATATTATATATTAAAATATTAACAATAATTTACAATAAATTAGTTTTTATATTTTTTCTAAAATATCATAATATTAACTAATTTGAACATTATTTAAATACATATTTGTTACTTTCTAATATCATGTTTAAAATGAACATTTTATTTCTCAAAAGCACTCTTTCACAGCATTTTCCAAAAGCACTTTCCAAAAGCATTGCCAAAATAGCCCTTAGTGAACATACTTCTAATGGAATCAGGTGATTGAGTTACAATATGGTAAATAGATTTATAGTTTATTCATTAAGCATGTAATTTGAAAATAGTTAGAAGTGTTGTATTCATTAATTTAATATTCTTAATTTAATATATATATTTAAATTTTGTTTTATTTACAATTTAATATAATTTTTTTTATTTTAACATCTGTATATTTAATGTGTTATTATTAATTAGATTCAAACCATAAATTTTATTATTTATTATATGTTATTTTTAAATACACATTTACATTATAAATATATAGTTTCCACGCATATATGTATGTGATAAAATTTTTAAAAATGTTTTCATTTAAAATTTAAAATTTGTTATATTCATTACCAACATCCTAAAAATACACAATTACAAAATTATTGGTTACAACGTAGTTTCTAGAGTCTTAACTTATTGCAATTTATTTTATCAATTATTGCAATATTTTTGTCAAATTATATATATTTTACAGTTAATGGTTTGAGTTTGTAGTTATCTCTTTTAATAATATTATTTTTAAAATTCGAATGCGTGTTCTCTCTAAGAGGGCAAACTAAATTAGTATTGTTGTTTGTAAATAAAGAATTACTGATTTTCAACCTAAAATATATTGGATTGAATTTTTAAAACGAATGGAATAAATTAATAGGAGTAAACCTTGTGAAATGGTAATACTTTTTCTTTTTATGTAATTGGAAATATAAGACGTTATCTCTTTTGTAGGTCGGTGTGAATTTGGTATATTAAAAAATATTAGAATTACTAAACTTCAAGTAGGGTACCATCACCATAATTCCTCCCTTTTATACTGCTCAATTACCTTTTCTATAAAATATACATATTTACATCCTTAATTACAGGCCATCAAAATCAAATCCATTGAAAATATACGTTTCTAAAGTCCTCCATTAAATCAATATTTCATTGGTCATGTAACATCATTTTTCAGTCAAAACTAGATTTGAGAGTATGAATGAGTGTATAGTGAAGACTTTTAAAATCCAAAATGGATTCTATTGTTGATACAAGGATTATCGAGCTTCATTTGCTCTTAGATTTTGTATACTTGAAGTTTTTTTTTTTAATGTTTAGAGTTTGAGTTCTCCTTCAATAATATCATAGTCTATATTTCGTGTTAAAGAGTATAATATATATTACTATTATTAGAATGTTTAAGAAAATAAAAGAAATAAATATAAACTCTATCCTATAGCGTTTGATTTATAGACATTTTACCATGGTCATGAATCATGACAAACCCATCAATCCCTGTTTCGTTTTCTAATCTGTATCATCCCAGTAAAGCCTCTCTGGTTGTTTCTTTTCAATTTTTACATATTTAGTGTATTTAAATTTGTATTATCATTAAATCATCTGATATAATTTATTAATGAGTTGTTTGTATTAGTTTTTAAAGAATTTTATAAAATATATAATTTATACTATTATTAAATTTCTGATTAACTTAGTGTTACAAATCAATTCGGCACTAACTCACAATTGATGATAACATCATTATAAACAGTTGTAATGTATTTAATATTTTTAATCTAATGTATTTATGTGTTTAATTTTTATTTTAATATTGTATATATTTTATGTGTTATTATGATTAATTAATTTTGAACCATATATTTTATTATTTATTACACACATTTATACTTTAAATATGTAATTTTCATATACACAAGCATTTGAGAAGAATTCTAGTATAATAATAAATGTGATTATATATTTCACCTATAATGTAAATTTCTATAGGAATAGGATATCACATGGAACCCTTTCTACTCTTACTTTAAGTTGAAGGATAAATTAATATAATTAATGGGTTTACGTGGTAGATTACACATTGTACATCATAAAAGCCGAAAGGGGTTGGCATAAATTATAGAAGCATTAAATAAAGAGGATCCCTTTAAGTCCTTTATATATATCCACCTCTTGAAGCAAAAGCAATATTCCAACGCCGAATCTTGAGTCAGATTGTCTCCATAGTGGGTTCAATATAATTCCCATTTTTTGTCTCAATTCTCCATCCAATCCTTCTCGTTTTGATATATTAATTTAACATATACATATATGAGGTAGGATTGTTTGGAGATGGAATTTGATATAGATATTACTTAAAATTTTGCATATTCTTTTTTTTTTATCACGACATAATTGAATTCATCAATTTTTTTATCATTTTGAGGAAAATCAAATAAAACCTTTTTATTCAAAATTTTAATCTTGATTTGATATATAATCTATTATGATCATATTTAAGATGTTGTTAGAATATTTTGTGACGAGAGAATTAATTATTACTATCAACACGAATGTTTTGATTTCAACAGCAAAACAAAACATGTTTTTCTTTGAAACTAGTGCATTTTTCTTTTCATTTGAGGAGGATGATGTTCCAATCTGATGATCATGTACACCAATCACTTAACCAGTTAATCACCTGTTTCAAACTTTACAAATTTATCTCTAATTGTTTTTAACTTTTCCAAAATTTTATAATTATAAATACTTCAAGAGGTTTAGAGAGATAGTAACAATTGTTTTTCTAACTATGTTTTTTTTTTATCGTTAACATCAAATCATGTAACCTAAGGCTGAAAGTAGAGAAAGCATGTCAACTAGCATGAGGTGAAAAGGCTATGAAGCCTACTACTTTTATGGGTGAGTCGTTTTGTTTTAATAGTTAGCTGAGAGATTGTTTTGCAGTTTTGCTTCTTGAAAAAGTTTATATACTGTGATCGAACAACAGCTCATTCTAAACACAATTGTAACAAAGAATAAAACAAACAGAGTTGACGCAGTTTGGACGCAACGATCCTATGCCTACGGAGCCTTGCTCAGAGTGTAATTTTATTCGTTAATCTAATTATCACCTAATGGCTAAAGCCCTTTCTGCCCTTTAAACAACAAGATACAAGTAACACCAATAGAGATCTAGATTACAGCAAACCTAACTACCAAAAACTCTCCTTACTTAACACATACAAATTCTATACTATAGTGACAACAATTAATTCAACATAGCACAATAAAAAGAAAATTGGTAACAAGAAAAATACTTCAGGGTAAATAGTGCAATCTTCAGCAAATTCAATGATCGAATGAAAAACACCATCTATAAATAGATATTAGAAACATGTGGATAATGCCTTGATAAACCATCTGTTATCTTCACAAAATGTTGTAAAGCATATCCATAATGATATGATAAGGATTAGCTGGTCAGCATCAATTCTCATCCCCAAGATAATATCAAATGCATAGCCTGTTATGATGCGTCCCAAGCAAAACAAGTGAAACATGTAAAATGTGGGCTTCAAAACTGTTCAATATCATGCTAGTTTGGCCCTCAAAATAAGATAGCATTTTATTGTCAAAAATGTCAATTTAAATAACTCTAACTAGTATCAGTTCTCGTTTAATTGCTCATTCAAACAACCTATGAGAAAGTAAGGGATAATAGTAGGTTCTAAAGTTCGTTCAAACAATATATGGAATAGTCAAAGGTTCCAACAATCCCCCTTTAGTATTTTAAGAAAACCAAACTAGCAAATGCATTAAACTCCTTTTGGGAACAAACAGCTTTAAAAAAATACTTTAGAGAGAATGAAATCCATGAAAACATTCTTTATGGACTAAAACATATATATTGATCAGAACCAAACAACTGACTAGATAAGAAACTAAACTAAGAATTAAAACTTGTGAAGTTGATACAGCGATCAAAACAACAAATCTAACAACTGAGCTAAGCAAACTGAACTAAAGAGAAACAAATTGAAATTAAAAAGTTGAAGCAAGAAAAGCATCAACCAAAATCGCAACCAAGCAACAACCACCAAGTACCCTATCAATTGTGTTTGGCATTGCATTTGCTCACTCTCTTTCTCCCCCCTTTTTCCAAATTGCCAGATCTTCTCCCCTATCACCAAAAGTCTTCAAATCTTAGACTAGACCGATGAGTCTTGCCTTATAGGTATGCTAGCATTGAATCTCAATGTTGATTGTGTCAATTTCAATCCTTAACACACTCCGAACTTGGGTTTTCACACAAAAAACTCTTTGTGGAGCATCTACTCCTTCATCTATTGGAATAGTAAGTGAAACAAGAGTAATAGGAACAAGTTTTTTTTAGTATTAGCACACTTAAATTGTATGAGTCCAAACTCTTTACATCCGTAGCATTGAACATATTTCTTTTTTGAAGACATAGATTCTCCCTTTAGTTGAATTTTCTTGGTGCCTTCTTCACCGCAATCACCAACAATAATCTTCTTCTTAGAAAATCTCTTCTAAGTCTTGTTGAAGTTTTTGAAGAGTAATGTTATTTGTTCTTTAATCTCACCAATTGCTTCCATAGTTTGTTTTTATAGTGCAACAATGTTTTAAACATTAAAAGTCATATTCTTTTCAAGTCTCATCTTATCATATTGTGCATCTTGTAAGTTTAATTCAAAGTTTCTAAGTGAACCTATGAGCTCATCCAACCTAAAAGTAGTAATATCTTTTGCTTCTTCAATAATCATCACCTTAATAGGAAAATATTCTAGTAGAGATTGTAGGACCTTTTTCATTAATTTTACCTCAAAATATTGCTCACCAAGACAAAAGGTCTCATTAGAAATATCAAACAACCGAGCATAGAGTTCAGAAATAGTTTCTTCCTCATTCATCTTTAAATTTTCAAACCTGGTGGTCAAAATTTGTAGCTTCCACATTCTTACAGTCGCGTTTCCTTTATGTTGATTATGTGGATTGTCTAGGCTTCCTTGGTGTTTCACACATGGATATAACCTTGGATTGTTCTATAGCTACTCTGTTGAGAATAACAGTTAATGCTTTGAAATTCCCAAATGCTTTCTCCTCTCTTCAGTAGTATATTATGCCTTTTCTTTTAGTTTACTGGTCTCATTTGCCTCAATTACAGTTGATTGAGTCAAAACCTTCTTCAATGGCCTCTCATGTAGCACCATCAATACATGTAATGAACGCTTTCATGCGGGTTTTCTAATATGCATAATTCGACGAGTCTACTAGGAGTGGGGCTCATGATATCTAACTTCTTACTCTCATGGGCTCTATAACTACAAACTTATCACTTGATCATCTTCAAACACCTTTTAAGCCTGCTCTAGTAACAATTGACAAAAATTAGTATGCAGGGATGGAACTATTGGATCTAGTACCCTTAGTGTAGTACTTTTGTCTATGCATACTTGTATCTTTTTGAACAAATTGGTTTAATAAAATATCCATTGATTACATTAATATTATTTATATATTATTCTCAAAAAATTTTCGCATGCAAAGAAAAATGAAAGAAAATATTGACTTAAAAATTATCTAATGTTTAACTAATACTAAGCGGTATTACGTTGTCAGATTGTAATATGGAAAGACAACTCATATTAGTAGATAATCGAAACATGTCTTTAATTTAATTAGAAACAAGCAAACCGCTTGAAAGACTAATATGTCGTCCATCAAGTCCAATTGGGGAGATACCTTGTATTGGGTATTGGAGCTGATGATTCCCAGAAGATAAAGGCATAGATGTGACTTATTGGACTGACAGTACATCAAAACTGACCCAAGTAGAATATATCCTAGACCCATTTATGGATTTATTCACTTGTGACATTGATCATGTAGCATACATTAATCCTAAGTGGATGATGGACTATGTGTGTGACTCGTATACTTAATGTAAGTGAAACCCTAAGCTCAAATAGATAAGGAACCGAAAGCTAGTACATTGGGTATACAACTTCTGTAGTATGTAGCATCATTCCCCAATGGTAGAATTCATAGCCAACTAAAAACGTAAATGATATCCTTTCATCGGTATTAAATGATAGATTAAAAGTAAACATGACCATAGGTCATTTGTCTTTGTGATAAATGATTTAATTACTATTTGATAGTAATTGACTTTTCATGAAGAAAGAGGTAATGGTTACTTTGAGATAAAATAAGATCATAGTGGGAGAAGAGATTTACCGAACAGACATTAAAGATATCTTATTAAGGTAACACACTCATGACAAGGTTATTGGACGAACACTTATTAAGTAGAATTCGTAATGGTATATATAAGGGAGAGCTTAGCACAATACTTTAGTCAAATGGCTTCGTGACTAAATAAGTTTATAATTACTAGGCCAAAAGACGTAGCTTAACTATAATTCATTTTATCCCTAGTTATATATATATATCTAATCGTTCCCTCTACTAGCTCATTGAAATCAGGAATGAATTGCATGTAGAACCCAATAAATAGAAATGAATGGAAACGATGAAGAGAAATAGATCACATTCGTAGTGAATGCATTTTCTCTCTAAGTACATAAATGAATTGAGAATTAATTTAAAAGTTTTCAAATTATTATTTAATTAATTACAATTAAATAATTGAAGTTCAAAAATGGAATTAAATTAATTAATCATTACGAATCTGTTGAATAAGAAAATTAAATATATTTCTTCATAGATTCTATTATGGTAAAGTTGTTATGACTTTAACAGAAATAAAATTGAGTTGAAAAATTATTTAATTAAGAAATTAATTTAATTAGTTAAATTGATTGAATATATAATATTTATTTGGGGAAATAGAAAACAAATATTTGGTTGGATTAAATTAAAAAGTATTGAGTCAAAAGTCCAGGAAGCACATATAATTAGATTCAACACATGAGATGCCTAATTTTCCCTCATACAACATATGAGAGGCAACAACCCTAGTAGAAAACACTAGGTTGTGCCGCCTCCCTATCTCACTTAGAGTTAGATTGTATTTCCTATTTAAATAATATTATTTTTCCATGGCTTATTCAAGTAGGATTCTTGTGCCCCTCCCAATAAATAGAGAGCATTGGTTGACCTAAAGATACACTTCATTCAATATTGACATATCATTATTTTGCCATAAATTAGAGGAAATTTATTTACTTAGAATAAATTATATTTTCTGGGAATTACGAACTTTACTAGTTTTATAAAGAGAACTTACTTTCATACTGAAAGTAAGTAAATCATTTTGTTTTTTGTGATTTGGTTTGTATTGCTTAAGCCTACACTCGACACAATTCATAGTACGAGGATAGTGGAGAAGGTTGTTCAGTTGAAAGCCAGGATCAATTAAATTTGTTTCACACAAAGCACAGGTTGTCACACCCTAAATTTAATGAACCTGATTCGAATGCATATAAATGTGAAATTACCCGTTTGGCGTAGTATAGTCCACCCATTTACAATTTATTGGCGAATAAGGGTTGGTGTTTAGTACCCATCATATAGGTTATTAATGATTATCTCGAGTTATTTTGCTATTTAATAAAAGAATGTGTCAAGCAAAGAGTAAGCCTAGTAAGCGTTACAGCCAAATATATTGTATGCCTAGTTTGCCTGGGCACTGTACTAGTTGGGTTTTGTAATGTGATCTAGTTAGGAGCCAACTGGATTGATTTGTCAAACATCATTTGTGCAAGATTTTCATTTATGTTTCTCTCGAGTCTGGTAGGCCATTTATTGAGACAAATTCTAGACACCATTTACACTTGTCAAGTTCCACTAAAGGGAACTAAGGTTATATATATAGTGATAAGAATTCGTCAAGAGGTCTTTAATTCTGGAAAACACTATTCTTTTGTTCTTCTTGTTCAACTTATATGTTCTCTTCTTCCTCATTGAGATGGAGCTAAGGTTTTTTAGTTAACTAGTGGATGTCTCACCTCTTAGTAAGTCAAATAGCTCTGCATGTTAAGTTTTTTCTGGAAGAATAAGGCTATTAAGAAGTTTACGAATACAAGGCCTTGCATGAGGATTGTCTATGATTGAGATGTTAGCAGTTTGTATATAAATGGGTTTTAATGATGGTTCCATATTTTTTAAGCAGTTTCTACTGTTGATTCAAGAAGGATGTCCGAGTTTGAAACCCCAAGCTGTAGTCTAGGTGAGTATAAAGCGGGTCTCTATCTCGACTCGTGTATGTGGACTGTTCAAATTAGAATACATATGAAGAAAATATCTAGGATAACTGGTAAGTCTATATGAGAAGTATTGAAAAGATTGTAATATAATGAAGTAATGTATGAGATACTATCTGAATAAAAAGTTAAATAGTAAGTAAGTGAAATATGAAATGAGAATATAAGAATCAATTAGGTATGTGAATAAGATCTAGGTAAGTAACTTCTGACTGAGTGACAACCTCTCTTTGCGGACTTTGAAACATTTGTCTATTTGGGCATACTTATGTTATTTGACATGGACGTGGGGGATTCTTCTAAATGATCTGGAATGTTACATCGTTAGAATGATTTTGGTTTGGATTTGAGTCAGGCTGTGATATGGTTGGTAGTTTGATAGTTATTTAACTCAGTATGAGATTCCGCCAATTGTAAGATCTATAAGTAGTATCCGCCAAGAGAGATAGAAAGTATCTGTGAACAACCATTTTGGGATAAATAATATGTTGTGGAAGGGTAAAACCATTGAAAGTGGACTCTGTTTAGATATCAATTGAGAAGTATCTCTGATATTTTAAGAGAAAAGAATATATAATTTTTGGCTGGTAACGTCTAGAGTTAACCAAGTAGTAAAATAAGAGTTGATACAATAAAAATGGTTGATGGCGTATACGGGTATACATATCCAATGTTATGAAGGTGTTCGTCAAAGAATTCAAGGATTCAAAATGAAGATTTTAACTAGATAGGCTTTAAGGTATTTTGTATTTAAACTCACTAAGTTTGAGTAAACTTACAAGTGTTTTGTTCACATTTCAATCTCTTATATGGCTTCCTAGCTTTTGACTCTTCATGAAAGGACCAATCTTATTGGTGCTACTGATAAGTGCACATAATTGACATGATTTTGGTTATTAATTCTAGTGAATCTTGGATATTATTGCTACTACTTTTGGTTAATTTTGTTTATTTTTAACAAATGCAATTTATGTCTTTAAGGTGTTAGACCATGAGCCAATTTGTGGAATTTCATGGGAAATTATGTGGTTGTTGTGGAACACAAGCTAGTTGGTGCAAATGAGAAGGATTGGACAATAAAAGAAAATTTATTGGGTCAAGTTAACTACCCTAAAATTAATAGTTAATTTGTATTAGAATTTTCCTTGAAAGATTTTTTTATATAAAGTGATTTAGTTATTTTAGGTTTATGATTATCTTTTATTTAATTTTTTCTTATCATTTTAATGATTTTTATTTGTATTATCCCTATAAAGGATAAGTTAAAATAAAACTCCTTTATAAGAGTTAATTTTTTGCAAGAGAAAAGGGGACTACTTTGTGCATTATTTTATTTCTTTTTTTAATAATATTTTTAGAATTCATCACAAGTTATAAGTGGCTAATTTTATTTTCTAGCTACTGGTAGATAAAAGCTCGATTTTTTTTAAAAATCATTGTGAGATTCAAAGTGTTCTCCATTATTCTCTTATCCATTAACAGTTTCTTATTCTTTATTTTATGGGACATGTAGTATCATCTCTTATTATTCTTATCAGTATCATTTCAACTAAGATCATTTGTTTAGATTTAGGCTATTAAACAGTTAATTAGAGAAATTAGATCCAAAATTGTCTCTTTATTCTAATAATTAGAAAAGGTTAGCATAGTTTGTTTGAGAGAGCTTATGTTAAGGAATGAATGATCTAATTTAAATGATATGTGCAATTAAGTTGGTTAGTTAGAGTCGGGTCTTTTCTAATCCATAAGGTTGTTGGTGAATTAAATCTTAGGAGAACCTTTTATACTTTTTTAACTAGTAAGGATTAGTTGTTGAGTTGTTTTAACAATTAATTACAAACTAAGGAAAGATTTGTGGTTTAAAGTTGTTATTCGATTGCTTTAACCTACTTATCATTGAATAAGGAAACATCTATAATCCGTGATCAATTTGAGAATAAAGGTGACAATGCACCTGAGGTTGAAAATCTCAACATATCAGTTTATTTTTTATTAGTTTGAATTAGTGTTTTTTTTACCCTAGTGGTGTTTTTAGAATGCCATCTCTATGTGGCCAAGAAAGGAATCAAACGTTACAAAGGATCTACATTGGAAGGTTTCTTAATCATGTCATTTCTAACATTACACTTATCAAAACATAATAGACTTACTACCAAATTGATAACAATTTGGTCACGAATTATTAGAATGTTACTTGGGGATCATATCACCTCTATATCATAATTAGCATGTAGACTTAAAGTCGAATCGCGTGCTCATTTTAGTCCTAGAATCTACTAAACCTAAACTCTAATATCACTAAATGTAACACCTCTCACCCATTCCAACATATAGTACGAATAAGAGATGTTATCAGAACACATACATAACAAAAAATCTCAAGAGTTATTTAAATTTTAAAATTTAAAAGTATTTTTATAAAATTATTAAATCACATTTGAGATTATTTGGGGGGTTTTAGAAAATAATTAAATCATTTAGGAAATGTTCAAAAGTGATCGCTAGTGTTCAGGACCCAAAACGAGCTCCTAAAAGTTAGAACAGCATAAAATAGTGCAATCAGTCAAACTAGAGCAGAGGTATAGGTAAATCTATACCTTAGAACCTCAAAGAAAAATAAAATAAAATTCAAACAAACTTCAAAACATCTCCAATCTTCAAGAAATCATAATAGTAAGTTTTAATTCATTTTAAAACCATATAAAAACAAATTCGAGCATAAATACATCTTAGAAACATGATCAAATCGATTCAACACCAAAAGACTTGATCTATGAGTGTGAACAACATCTCAAATTCCGTGAAAACATCTCAAAAATTAAAAAGTACAATTTCAAACTTAGGTCTTTATGTACATGCTAAGATTAATATACAATGACTATTGTGACCTAATACCCTTAGTGTACAGATTTCGTCTATATGTACTTATAATTTTTCTAACAAATTGGTTTAATAAAATATTCATTAGTATCATTAATATCTTTGTATATTGTCTTCAATGGTTTTTACATGCAAAGAAAAATGAAACCAAATATTGGTTCACTGATTATCTAACATTTAACTAATATTAAGCAGTATTACGAGGTCAAACCATAAAATGGAAAGACAACTTATATTAGTAAATAATCTAAGCACATACTTACTCTAATTGAAAATGAGCAAATCAATTAAAAGACTAATATGTAATCTATCAAGTCTAATTGGGGAGAATCTTATCTTGGGTATCGGAGCGAATGACTCCAAAAAGATAGAGACATTGTTATTTTTTGAAATAAAAAATTAAAATATTTTTGATTAAAGGTTAAAATTGAACAAAATTGGCAAATTGATATTTCAAATGAAGTCTAAGAGATAAAATTTTGAACCTATTACTTTGAACTCTTAGAAAATTTTTGAATCAACCTTTAAATCAAGTTAAAATGGTCTCAATCAAGTTAGAATTTTTTCAATCAGTTAAACTATTTTTAAAAAGTATCTTTTTGGCCAAGTATCTATAGTTTCCAAAATATCGACACCCCTTCAAAAATCGATACCAAATTGACATTTTGTTTCCCAACCAATTCAGCAAAGTATTGATCCAGTATCGGTACTTTTCATATGGTATCGATAAAAGTCCACTGTTATCAATATTTTTAGCTCCCACAATCACTAAATTTTTCATTAAATTCAAAACATACCGATACATTGTTAGCAAGTATTGGTACTCGTAGTTGCAAGTTAATTAAATGCACTATTATTTTATCCCCAATGGCTCTATTCATTTTTCCAACAACCACAACGGTTGGAAATCAATTAGAGGGTATAAATACCAACTTCCAAAGGTCCTACAACAATATTAAACATTATTAGGCTTAACGGTCAATAAAAAATAACCTTGTGCTTACAATTCTAAATAATTTTCTTTAAACACTCTTGTGAGCTTTCATTGTTTTCATTTAACTCAAGTGTTTCTCGTTGTAATTGAGCTTAACTTGCAAACATTCCGGTCTTGTAAGGGTTTTTTCTTTTTTTGCTTATTTGTATCTCTTTAAGAAGGTTTATGTCTTAAGGTTTGGGTAGAAACCTTAAAGGAGTTTGCAAAGTTAGACCTTGTCATTAAAGGTTGTCAAATTAGTTAATTTGGGAAAATCTTTAGTGGTGGAAAGCTAAGGGAGTGGAGTAGGCAATCTGGGTTGAACCACTCTAAATTCTTATGTTCAACTTTTCAATAATTATTCTCTAGTATCCACAAAATTTTAGAAAGCCAATTCAACCCCTCTTTGTAATTTTGGTTTGATTATTTGAGCTAACAATTAATATCAAAGTTAGCATCTATCCGACTGCTTCACAACCAAGAGAATATACTTGAGCTAGCTTAAGTTTCAGCCAATCAATCCAAAAGATATGATGTCTACATCTGGTTCAGTTTTTCTTGAAGAATCACAATCTATATCTAAGCCTTCTTACTTCAACGGTGACAACTATTATTATTGGAAGACAAGAATGATGTTGTTCATACAAGCAAATGATCTTACCATATGGGACATCATCATAGACTGTAACACCCCTAACCCATCCCCGTTGCCAAATTAGGGTTATAGAGTATTACAGCACATAACAACTCTCATTATATCATAAAAAATAATGAAATATTAATTTAAATACTTTTTTATTGATAACCAATCATCATTCGTAACATTCATACAAAAACAAGCTTTCAATTGAGTGTACGGAACCTAAAAATCAATTTGGAAACATTTAGGGACTAATCTAAAACAAAATAAAAATATAAAAAAACTAGAAATAGGGGTCACACGATCATGTGGCTCAGGGACATGGTTGTGTGGGCAAAGCGTGTGCAATTCAAAATAGGGTCACACGGTTGTGTCGTCAGGTCATGTGCGCTTTGAAATAGGGTCACACAACCGTGCAGCCAGGCCGTGTAATAACCT
The DNA here is from genome assembly GCF_007990345.1 of Gossypium hirsutum. NCBI lineage: Eukaryota > Viridiplantae > Streptophyta > Magnoliopsida > Malvales > Malvaceae > Gossypium > Gossypium hirsutum. The sequence continues at coordinate 21,601,896 of NC_053438.1, forward strand.
ATGATAGTGTGGGAAAAACCTACACCAAATTTCAAGAATCACACGATGGCGTAACAGCCCATGTCATTGGCTGTGTCTGCCTAAAATTTCCTTCAAAATCAAGCTAACTCACATAAAAATGCTTGGGTGCCATATTACAATTTTACTTAAGTTTAATCATCCTTAACAAATAAATAATGTCATCATCCATTAACTAATGTGATAACAATGGCCCATTTCCTTAATTGAACACTCAAACACTAAGAAATTCTATAATAATTCACTTTTGTTAGGTTTATGATTTAACCCTTTTTCCTTAATTAATTATCTAAATATCAAAATTACTGAACAAAATTTTAATATGGCACTCATATAACTTCATAGATATAAAATAAATAATATTTTCTAACTCACACATTGGAATTGTGGCCCCGAAATCACTATTTTCAACACCACTAAAAAATGGGTTGTTACATGGATGGTCACTCCATACCTCTCAAGCAAGAAGGAGAGCTCCTTATTCCAAAAAGAAAGAAATAGTGGAATAAGGAAGATAAAAGAAGTATTCAGCTGAATGCCAAGGCTATGTACACCTTATTTTGTACACTTGGACCAGAAGGATATAGTAGAGTATCGTATTGTTTTAATGCCAAGGAGATATGGGATAAGATTGAAGTCACACATGAATGTCCCAACCAAGTAAAAAAGTATAAGGTTGGAATTCTTACTCTAAATTATGAAACCTTCAAAATGAAGCTTGAGGAAGATATCAAGGCGATGTCTGATCGATTTACTATAATCATCAATGGATTAAAGTCTTATGGGAAAAAAATTCAAATGCAGAGGTGGTAAGGAAAATGCTTTAAAGCTTGCTTAAATCATGGGAATCCAATGTGACTCCAATTCAAGAAGTAAATAATTTAGAAAAGTTGACTTTGGATGAGCTCATCGATTTTTTGCTTACACATGAAATGAGGCTCAATGAAGGGGTTGAAAAAACTAAAATTGAGAAGAAAAGGTTGGTGTCGCTCTTAAATCCACCACAAATGAAGACAAAGGGACGTTCATGCTTGCTAGGAGATTCAAGAGATTCATGAAGTTTAATAAAGGAAGAAGATTTCAAAAGGGGAGATTGAAGTTTGAATCTACCAAGGAGAAAGATCTCATTATTTTTTATGAGTGCATGAAACTAGGACATATCAAGTTTGATTATCCTCAATGGAAGAAGAAGGGATCAAAGAAAACAAAAGCTTAAGACAAATGTAGCTACATGGAATGATGACGATTCCTCCAATGAAGAAGATCAAGAAGTAGCCAACCTATGCCTTATGACCATTGATGATTCTAAGGTAACTTCTAACTCGTCTAATTCAATTTTTTATTCACTTGATGAGTTACAAAATGCAAATGATTAGTTGGGTTTGGAGTTTGAAATTATGGTTTCAAAATATAAGAAAAACATTTCAAATTTAAAAGATAAAAATAGTTCATTTTCCAAAGCCAATAATGAAATTGAAAGTAAAATTCATGATATGCAGATTATTATAAATGATTTTGAAGAAAAACAAAACCAAGACTTGCATAATTTGTTTCTAGAAGTTCATGATGATCATCAAAAGCAATTTGAGTTTCTTGAATAAGAAAAAGTTTTACCTAAAAAATTATCTCTAAAAAGTTTTAAAAAGGGAGAAAGCTCAAAATCAAGCTTTGTTGGAACAAGCTTTAATTTCTATAAACATAGAGGTTCCTCAAGATTTTATAAAGGAAAAATTGTTAAAAGTATATGGGTCCCTAAAGGACTCTGTGTTACTTAAGACAAAGAGATTATTTCAAAATTAGGAACTAATATTTATGGACCCAAAAGAATTTGGGTACAAAAAATAAAAATTTAATTCTATATTTGTAGGGAAATAAGCATTACTTCAAGGTGAATAACACAAGTATAAACTTATGGTACCTTGAAAGTAGATGCTCAAGACATATGACTAGTGACAAGAGTCATTTTATCAAATTGAAGCCAAAAGGTAAAGAAGAAGTTACATTTTGTGACAACTCCGAAGGATAAATAGAAGGAATTTGATCTATTGGTAAAATCTCTTCAATATTTATTGAAAATTTTATGTATGTCAATAGTCTTAAGCATAATCTATTAAGTATTAGTCAATTGTGTGATAAAAGTCTCAATGTCATTTTCAAGTCTAATGGCTGTAAATTAATTGACATTTTGTCTAATAAAATTATGCTTGTAGGTTATAGAATAGGAAAAATTTATATGGTGCATTTAGATGAATTGCATGATTCAAATGTTTATTTTATTGTCAAAAATGGAAATTCTTCTTGGTTATGACATAGAAAACTAGGACATGCTAGTATGAGCATATTTCACAAATTAGTTAAAAATGATTTAGTCAGAGGGATTCCTAAAATTGACTTTGATTTAGAAAAAAATTGTGTTGCATGTACCAAGGTAAACATAGAAGAGTTTCTTTTAAACCTATTAATGATGTGTTTACTAGTAGAGTTCTTGAACTAAGTCACATAAATCTTTTTAGTCATATTAGAACAAATAGCTTGGGTGGAAAACAATATGCATTTGTACCTGTCGATGATTATTCTAGATTTACTTGGGTTCTTTTCTTAAGTATTTAATATGAGGTTTTAGAAAAATTCTTCACATTTTCAAAACTAAATCAAAATAGAAAATGTTACTCTATTTCCATGTAATGAGTGACCATGGAATCAAATTTCAAAACCTTGGTTTTGATAATTTTTGTAACTTAAATAGGATTAGTCATCATTTTTCTACACTTAGAACCCCTCAAGAAAATGGAGTTGTTAAGAGGAGAAATAGAACCTTAAAAGAAATGGCTAGAACTATGCTTTGTGAAAATAATTTGCCAAAATATTTTTGGGTGGAAGCCACAAACACCACTTGTTATATTGTTAATAGAGTAATAATTAGGTCTATTTTAAAGAAAACTTCAAATGAGTTTTTTAAAAAGAAAAGGCGTAACATTAGTTATTTTCATCCTTTTGGATGCAAGTGTTTTGTTTTAAATAATTAAAACGATTATAATGGCAAATTTGATGCAAAAAGCGATGAATGATTTTTTCTTGGTTATTCATTAAACTCTAAAGCTTACCAAGTCTTTTATAAAAGAACTTTAGTTTTAAAAGATTTTGTACATGTTTTTTTACTCTAAGTTTCCTCTTGGAAAAGATTCTTGTATTGATGATGATGCAGAAATTTTTTATAATGATAAGAAAGTGGACCAGTCATCAAATGAGAATATATAAGAACAAACTCAAGATGCTCTAAAGGAGCTTACATTAGTGGAGAGGGAAGTCACTCATCTAAGGGAGTATAACTCTATGAAAGATGGTAAGATTTTGGGATCCATCCAAAAGGGTAACTACTATATTTTCTCTAAGAAATACATGTATTTTTGTTGCATTTATTTCATGCATAGAGCCTAAAAATATTAAAGAAGAATTAAATGATGAATATTGGATGTTGGCTATGCAAGATGCGTTCAATCAATTTTGGAGAAGTAATGTATAACACTAGTTAAAAGACTTAGTGAAAAATCTACTATATGTTCAAGTGGGTTTTTAGGAATAAGCTAGATAAGAGTGGTAACATAGTGATGAAACATATGTTGTCGTAGCTAGAATGGAAGTCATTAGAATGCTCTTTATCTTTTGCAGGCTTTAAAGATTTAAAATTATTTCAAATGTATGTCAAAGGTGCTTTTTAAATGGTTTTATTAATGAAGAAGTATATGTTGAGCAATTATTCGGTTTTGAAGATCCAAAATTTCCAAACCATGTTTTTAAATTATCAAAAGCTTTATACGGTTTAAAATAAGCTCCCAAAGCTTGGTATGAAAGACTTTCAAATTTTCTTGTTGAAAAAAGTTTTTCTAAAGGGAAGGTTGACACAACACTTTTTATCAAAAGAAAAGGAAAATATTTATTAGTAGTGCAAATTTATGTTGACGATATTATTTTTGTTGCTAATAATAAAATTCTTTGTGAGGATTTTTAAAGCTAATGTAAGGTGAGTTTGAAATGAGCATGATGGGAGAGCTCTCATTGAGTTTGAAATGAGCATGATGGGAGAGCTCTCATTCTTTTTGGGGCTCCAAATCAAGCAAAGGAATGATGATATTTTCATCAATGAAGCCAGATATACAAAGAAAATGCTGAAGAAGTTTGGGATGGATATCCTCAAAGCTCAAGCCACTCTTATGAGTCCTTCCACATAGCTTGACAAAGATGAAGAAGGTAAATGTGTAGACATTAAATTATATAGGTCTATGATTAGTTCCATTTTTTATCATACCGCAAATAGACTGGATATTATGTTCAGCTTTTGCTTGTGTGCTAGATATCAATTATGCCCTAAGGAATCACATTTACAAGCCGTTAAGAGAATTTTTCGGTACTTTAGAGACACTCTTAATTTAGGACTTTGGTATCCTAAAGATTCATCCTTTAGCTTGCATGTTTTCTCAGATGTGGATTTTGGAGGTTGCAAACTAAATAGGAAGAGCACCTTCAGTACTTGTCAATTCTTAGGCAACATGTTAATTTAATGGTTTTCAAATAAACAAAATAGTGTTGCATTGTCCACCATCGAAGCGAGATAAATTTCTATCGATAGTTGTTGTGCTCAAGTTTTATGGATGAAACAATAACTTAAGGGCTACAGAATTGGTATAGATACTAATCCTATCAAGTGTAACAATACTAACGTTATTTGTCTCACTAAGAATCTCATCCGACAATCTAGGCCTATGCACATTGACATAAGACATCATTTCATTAGAGATCATGTCCAAAGAGGGGATATTTTTCTAGAGTATGTAGACACTTTGCGTTAATTAGTTGATATTTTTACAAAAGCTTTAGACAAGGAAATATTTTGGAAATATAGGAGAGAACTAGGTTTCACCAACTTGCCTTGACTTTGTGCTGAATATTTTCTATGCACTTTGAATGATTTTTAAACTTGTATATTTTTTACATGTATTGAAAAGGAATGCTTGTATGATTTCCATGGCTCTTTTATGAAAAAACATACGACGATTTTAATGTGTTTGATTAATCTATTTTGACTTATTTGTCTAGCATGATTTATGTTTTGATGCGCTTGAACTTGTTAAAGTTAACTTTATCTAGTTAACTTAGTCAATTTTTTTAATGAACTTATTGTAATTTATGAATCTTATGCATCATGCTTACTCATTGCACTTTCATGCATATGAAATCATTATAATTTATCTAAGATTCATTTTAAGACATTTAGAATACATTAGGACTTCAAAAATTGAGTTCTCGGTAAATTTCTGCACATGGAAAACAGATCCATGATACTTTTCTGGTTTTAAGAGTACCTAAATCGAGGGTTTCAAATTGGTTTATAAAAACCCCAATTTCCTTTCCCCTTCATCTCGAAAACCCTCTCATCCAAACTTAAATTTTCTTTAAAAACCTTTGATTTTTATCATGAAATATTGACACTAAAATACTTTCTAACACCATTACATCAAGATTTCTTCAACAATGTTCCAAGTTTTTCAACATTTCAACATTTTTGAGGTAAAACCTATACATTTCTTTTTAAATTTATGAAATATAAGTTAAAATATTGAATTTTGATGAGTTTTTGGGTTGATTTGGACTCTATAAACTATGTTTTATTGCAGGGGGTCGCCTATTTCTAAAAATTTTCTCAAAAATTTGTTTCAAACCCTTTGCCCACCAAGTGTTCGACAAAATTCCTCAACAAAATTTTTAATAGTTTAAGTATGTTTTTAGTATTTTGTTTTTTATCATAGCCTCTAAGAAGCGTCCTAGAACTAGTGCCTCCTCTTCAAATCCTTCTAGTGGGTTTATATCGTCATTTAATGAGTGTTTTAATTCCAAATAGGAACGAGAACGGTTCAATAAAAATTTTGTGTAACACCCTAAACCCTACCAAGATGTTATGGCCGAATCTGGAAATGTTACAAAGAATGGTTTTGAAACAATGACTTTCATGTTAAAACTTCTTGTATAAATTGTTCCAAAAGAGATCACATTTTCAAAAAACTTATTATTACCCTCTTTAACGAATCCGTTATTTATTGCCCTTTTAAGTGTAACATAAATTTTGCAGCGAAAGTTTATAAGACGTTATAGTTGAAAATTGAGCTTGATTTCAGAAAAAATATTTGTATAGTTTATTATTCCATGAGTTTATAAGATGTTATAGTTGTAATTTTGTAAATTTTGTGGCGAAAGTTTATCAGAATAGAAAATATCATGCACTAGGGTTTGTATTCCCCTTACCGACCCTACAGAAGGCTCACAATCGATTGGAATGACATATGTGACCCTAGGGAAAGTTTCAAAATTTTGGGCCCACATGCTCGTGTGGCTTGCCCATGTCCCATAAGCCCGTGTGGCCCACATGGCCTGACCCACAGTTCACACGCCCGCATGACCCACACGCCCAAATCGGCCTAGCCCATGTGACCCACACGGCCACACACTCGCCCGTCACACAACCGTCTGTTGCACACGGCCGGGCACACGCCCGTGTGGCGTCAACAGGCCACTTTTTTCGCTTTCACCAAATGTCATTTTCTCATGTTTTCATTACACACCTGGTTCTTTTTTGATGTGAAAGCAATCTCAAAACCTCCAAAACCTAAAAACAGTATACTAAACATCGTTTTAGCAATTGATTTAAGCATTAAACTAGAGGAACAATAGCAAAACATAATCAAATTCCCCCACAATAGCAGAAACCACTTAATTCTCAATGGATTTCGTTAAACATAATCAAATTCCCCCACAACGCAAAATGGAAAAAGAAAAAAACTTGATAGCTTACCTATTCAGAACGAATCGAAGAACCCCAAAACTATGATACAATAGTACGTACGATGAACAGAATTGAGGAAGAAAAAGAAGAGAAAGAAGAAATAATGTTAGAGAAAAGAGAAGAAAAAAGAATTTTGGGAAAACAAAAGAATTAAATTAAAATTTAATTCTACCAAAATCCCAACTCCCAACAACCCCACTAAATTCGACCACTAACCTCATCCAACTACCTCAGAAACTGAAACTCTATTACACAACCGAGTAAAAATTATCATCCACGTTCACACAAGGATTCGAACACGAGACTTAGGGTAAGCTAAAACCTTACCACTTGAACCAATAGGCTCATTCTGATATGGGTTTACCAAGAATATAACGTACACCCACCAAAAAGGGATAAGGCTAAGACCAAAAATAACATATTTTTCCAAAAGTGGCACTTGAACCCAAGACCTCAAACACACACCAACACCACTTAACAACTAAAGCAGACTCATTTATATCAAAATTCTCAAAACAAAATTAAATAATTCAAGGCATTACATTTTGCATCTAAACAAGTTTGGGAGTCTAGGAAGATAGATTTTGTCATGTTAGATATAAATTTCTCTTATCTTCTAATTTTTCAAAGTTGGGGTTGGAATGGTTTCTTAAAAATTTCCTCACCGACTTACATTAATGTTGTTCAAGCTTTTTACTCAAATGTCAAACTCAAACATGATGAGTCTGCCGATATGGTCATTGTTATCACATCCTTTTTAATGAACACCCTGATTGGACTTACTTTAGATGGTTTCGGAAATTTTCTTCATTTGTCTTCCAAAGGTAACTCTAATGAAAAAAGATCCTACAACCTTGCTCTTTATTTTAAGTCCAAACACGCATCCAAACCCAATCTCTCTGATTGTGTTCTCCATCTCATCATAACTTAGAATCTTCGTCCTATCAAAAAACATGTCATGCTTCACTCCATCGATTGTTGGTGTATCGATTCTGTTCAATTCAATAAGCGTCCGGACCTCGCTCCTGTAATGTTCAATGATTTAACTAAGGGCATCGAGAAGGCAATGTCTACAAGTATTACCCCTCCCATGGCACCTATTTGTCATACATTTTTAGGAAATTAAGGATTAATACCCATAGAGACACCCCAGCACCTCAAATCAACCTGTTTGTCATACATCGTTAGAGCTGCAAATGGCATCACTTCTAAATCACTATCCTTCTACCCCTCTTTTTTCTCCTAATGATGACGATTAGGATAGTTATTGCACATTCATATAATTTTTCGCAGCGTTTGCACTATTAGTTTTGCTTATGTCCTATGACTATAGTATATTGAACCTCAATGCTTAATTGGTATTTTAAGATACTTTTATGATTATTTTGCAAATGTTAGTTTATTTCTTCTTTGTTTTTTTTAATTTCTATTCGTTCTCCTAAGCTTTATTCGATTTTTGGTATAACAAAAAAGGGGAGAAAGTAAGGTAAATCATTGATAGGCAAAGGTAAATTAGTTGATTAATGTTTGATATTGAGCTAAATTATCATTATGCAAATTACGTGACCATTCTTTTCAAAGTAAAAATGAATGTCAAATTTTTAAATATATGTCAGTTTTTAGGCCTTAAATTCAAAATGACTTTAATACTGGGGGAGCAATTTATTCAAAAACAAATTTACCAAATGTTTTGTTATATCAAAAAAGGAGAGATTGTTATACCAAGCTCTATTTGATAATATGTTTTGAAATTACAAATTAAAATTCTTTTTAAACAAAAGTTAAAATTGAACAAAATTGGCAAATTGATATTTCAAATGAAGTCTAAGAGATAAAATTTTAAACCTATTACTTTGAACTCTTAGAAAAATTTTCAATCAACCTTTAAATCAAGTTAAAATAGTTTCAATCAAGTTAGAATTTTTTTCAATCTATTAAACTGTTTTTAAAACAAGTTAGTATAGTTGCAAGCCAAAAAGTATCAATAGTTTCCAAAATATCGATACCCCTTCAAAAATCGATACCAAATTGACATTTTGTTTCTCAACCAATTCAACTAAGTATCGATCTAGTATCAATACTTTTCATATGGTATCGATAAAACCACTGGGATCGATATCTTTAGCTTCAAAGGTCACTGAATTTTGCATTAAATGCAAAACATATCGACACATTGTTAGCAAGTATCGATACTCATAGTTGCAAGTGAACTAAATGCACTGGTTATTTTATCCCCAATGGCTCTATTCACTTCTCCAACAACCACAACAGTTGGAACACAATTAGGGTTATAAATATCAGCTTCCCAAGGTCCTACAACAAGATAAAATATTATCAAGCTTAAAGATCGATAAAAAACAACCTTGTGCTTACAATTCTCAACAGTTTTCTTTCAATACACTTGTGAGATTTTATTATTTTCATTTAGCTCAAGTGTTTCTCCTTGTAATTGAGCTTAACTTGCAAACATTTTGATCTTGTAAGAGTTATTTCGTTGTTTGCTTATTTGTATCTCTTTGAAACATTCTGATCTTGTAAGGATTATTACTTTGTTTGCTTATTTGTATCTCTTATAGAGGGTTTGTGTCTTAAGGTTTGGGTAAAAACCTTAAGGGAGTTTGTAAGGTTAAACCTCATCCTCAAAAGTTGTCAAATTAGTGGATTTTGGAAAATCCTTAGTAGTGGAAAGCTAATGTAGTGGAGTAGGCAATTGGGGTCTAGCCACTCTAAATTCTTGTGTTCAATTTTTCTATCATTATTCTCTAGCATCAACAAAATTTTAAAAAGACAATTCACTGCCTTCTTGGCAATTTCAATTTGATTATTTTAGCTAACAGACATAGTTGTGACTGGCTTTGTGATATCCTCTCATTGACATTACATGATAGATGAAAAGTAAACCTGATCATAGGTCATTTTTCATTTTGACAAATGATTTAATTACCATTTAATAACAATTTACTTTTCATGAAGGAAGATGTAATTGTTACTGTGAGATAAAATAGGATCATATTGGGATAATAAATTTATCGCAAACAGATTAAGAATATCCTATGAGGGTAGCACACTCATGAAAAGGTCATTGGACGAATACTTATTATGTAGTTTTTATAATGGTATATAATAAGGGAGAGCTCGATCACGATACTTTATTGGAATAACTTCGTGACTAAATAAAGTTATAATTAATAGGCAAGAAGCTAGAATATAATTATAAATTATTTGAGTCCTAATTATATATATGTTCAATTGCTCCCTCCACTAGCTGGAGATAACCAGAAACAAATTGCATGTAAAAACAATAATAAGAAATTAATGAAAACGATGAAGTAAGAGAAATAGATCGCATGTATCACTGTCCTCATTGAATAAGTTTTCTCGCTAAGTACAAAGTTGACTTAGAAATTAATTTAATTTCTTCGAATTATTATTTAATTCATTGTAATTAAGTAATTAAAGTTTGAAGTAAGAATTACATTAATTAGTCATTATGAATTTTTTTAATGAGACAATTAAATATATTTTTCTGATAGATTCTAATACGCTCAAGTTGTAATGACTTTAGCTAAATTAGAATTGGGTTGAGAAAATTAATTTAATTGAGAAATTAGTTTCATTACTTTAATTAATAAAATTAATCGATTAAATAAATAATATTTTGGAAAATAAAAAATAAATATTTGATTGGATAAATTATAAGTGTTGCATAAAAGTCTAGATAACACACATAATTGGACCTAATACATGAAAAGCACAACTAGGCCATGTGGAACAGAAAGCACATCAAGCCCTAGTAATCCATAGGGCATTATACAACCCCTTACCTCTTCTATTTAGACTAGAAGTTATATTTTTTGTTCAAATATTATTTAATTAACCTTATTCGAAAAGAACTCTTGTACTGATTCTTTATAAATATCACAAAGCACGTGCGTAACACCCCTTAACCAGCTCGGTTGTCGAACTCGAGTAATAGGATGCTATGAGCAAAAACCAAACAAATACAAGCAATTTATAAAACAAAATTTCAATTTAATTATCATAATATCACTTATAATCAAATACATCATGTAATTCAATCTATTTTGGTGTTATATTGATCATAAGGAAGCCTAAAAACATTTTGGTATCAATCAGGGATCAAATTGAAACAAGACAAAAAATAGGAAAATTTGTGCAAATAGAGGTTACACAGTCATGTCCTTTAGTCGAGTGTGAAAGCCAAACCCGTGTGTGATGAACCAAACGGTCATGTCACTAATCATGTCCCCAGTTAATATACCTAACAATGACCATAGGCACTAAAATCACTTAAAATTTTACAAACCACACGGTCGAGCCATGCCCAGGTGTATGGCACACAACCGTGTGCCAGACCGTGTCTCAAGTCGTGTGTACCTGGAAAATGCCTTCCAAAATAAGTTATTCAACCATGATACACTTGTGCCACAAGCTACCATTTAAGCTACATTTCAACTAGGGGTGAGCATTCGATCGAATCGAATCGAATCGAATCGATAATTTTCGAGTTAATCAAGTTTTTGAATCTCATTTTATCATCCTAACTTTTTTTGAAGTTTTCTCGAATCGAGTCGAGTGAGATGGAACTCGAATCGAATCGAATCGAATCGAATATATTTGTTCGAGTTAAATTTTAAAAAATAATTTTGGGTGCTTGTAACCATTATCACCCATCGTAATAAAATTTGTCCACATTAATCAAATTTTTTATTAACTTTCATCACTTCATAATTTATTTATTAATTTTTTATATATTGGTTAGCTTCTTTGCTTGCTTAGTTGTTTCAATTATCTTCAGATTCTTGTCACTATTTATTTTAGAATTAAAAAATATATTAAATGTAAAAATATAATTTTTTAATAAAAGTTATTTTTAAAAATAAAATGTGAAATTGATACCAATATAAAATTTTAACACGAATATTTTATAGCATAATTAATAATTCAATTTTAATATAAATATTCAATATGACTAAACAATTGAATAATATAAATAATATAAAATGTGAAATTTAATTTAATAATATAAATAGTAGATATAAATAAAATTATTACTATTTATGTTTAGTGATTTTTTTTGGATAATTTTGATTTTTTTATTTGAGAGTAAAGGGTAAGAAGTAAAAGTTTAGGGGAAAAATAAAAAATTTTGGGGAATAAAAGTTTGAGGGAAAGTAAATAGGGGGGACTAAAATTTTGGAGAGAAAATATTAAAAAAAACAATTGGAGGGGGGAGGGTTTGGGATAGATGGGAGGTGGGATGGGAAGGGAATAAAAGTTTTAAGGGAAAAGTGGGAGGGAGTAAAAATTTGGGGGGAAAATAAAAGGTTTTGAGGGTTTTTGGGAGTTAAATTTTGAGAAAAAATAAATGGGAGAATAAAATTTTGGTGGGAAATGAATTTTGGGTAGATTGGGGGGTTGGGAGGGGAGGGGAGTAAAAGTTTTGGGGGGAAAGTGGGAAGGAGTAAAAGTTTTGAGGGAAAAGTAAAAAGGTTTGGGAGTTGGGGGTAAAAATGTAAAATATTATAGTTTGATATTCAAATTATTCGAATTATGTGAATTATTCGAATTATTCGAGTTATTCGAATTCGAAAACTCAACTCGATTCGAACTCAAAATTCGAAAAAAAATTCGAGTTGATTCGAATAACTTGATTAACTCGAATAACTCGATTCGTTTAACTCGAAATTCGAAATTTTTTTTGATTTTTTTGAGTCGAATCGAGTTTTGCTCACCCCTAATTTCAACCTATACAAAAGCATCCAATTCAAGTCAAAATCATCATTTCAAACAACCATCTAAGTGCTTATCCAATATGCCACATTTGGCACCTTAATCAACAATTCAAAACTAGTCAAATGATCATATTCAGTTATGCTAATATACCTTCAATGATACCTCAAATGATCAAGCGACACATGTATATGTTTAACAATTCAATCATCTCATGTTTAAGTATCAAACTGGCCAAAATATTTCCTAAACATAACCTAAACATATCATCCATCAAACCAAATCAAACATCAACCAAACACAATACCTAGCATGATATTTTCTCAACCATTAGAACATTAGGCATATATCCTAAACAACCTATCAAGACATCAACCACATAACCATTACCATCACATAAATACATACACTTTAATACATAATATCCATAAATACCATCAATATACAAAATGATTATAATTACCAAAAGACTTCTTAGGTACATGCCAAGACCCAAAATAAGCACATCACCAACACTTGAGTCCAAGATTGCTGTTGGATGTTGAGTCAATGATCGGATCACTAAGTACCTAACCTGCGCACGAAAAAAATCATACACTGAGTATACTTAGTGTTATTTCTATAATTCAAATATTTATATCTAATTTGAAACATAATGATGCATAAGCTAACATAAATAATGAGGTGCAACATAGAAATTACTATATATCAATTCACTTGCTATTTCTCAAAATCATCACATTTTACCAATGTTAGAATATGGCAATTTTAATTCATATATCATTGATTACATTCAAAGTTCATGATCAAATTTAACTCAAATGTTCCACCATCATGATTCCAATTTTCATTTTTAATTCCTTACTAACATGACTTGCACTTAAACGGATACGCAAATCCAACCAACACAACAAATTGGCATCTGGTGCTTGACAAATAAATCCATAATAATGAATTGCGCCCTGCGCTAGCTGGTAAAGACTGACAAATAAATGTGCCCAGAACTGGTTAGTATAACCGACAAATGGGGTGCCTAGCATTCCACGATATGTAGTCGTACAATCCTGAACTCTTCGTATCATATGGCATGCCGATTATACTCGACCCTACTTAAACGTTAATAGGATAACAATTTTCCCAATTAAATTTATAAACCAGTTCTTCAATTACATATAACAAATCCACCAATTAAATCATCCATTCATATACATAACAACATTTTTCATTTCCATATCAAATTCAATTTCACATACAATATACATTACTTTTCAACAATGCAATTTAATCATTTGTCGCCACTAATCATTCAATCACATCATTTCAATGTAGATTTAAAATTTCACAATGTTATTCCAAAGAACTAACTCACCTTATAAACTTACCAATTAATGCAATGTGTAAATGCAACAATTGAAATAGTTTGGATTATAGAAACACAAACCTTAAACTCTGAGCTACTCATCGATGACTTTGTCTTTTCCTTTCGTTTTTGAGGAATTCGGGTCCACGTTAGCTACAGATTAAAACAAATATAGTAAATTATCAATACACAGCCAAATACGCATTCAATTGCTAAATTATGAAACTTTTACATTTTATTTAATTTAGTCCTTCAAATAGGGATTAACATAACATTTAACCCCCTAATTTAAATTTGAATTTACTAAATCCCATTTAGGACTTCTTATTTTTCAATTGTACCATAATTTTCATAGTTTTTACACTTTAGTCCTTATTCCACAAAATTGTCAATTAGATTTACAATTTAGTCCTTTTTCAATTCTAAACTTAAAATCTATCAAATTAACCCCTAGAACTTCAACTATCCATTAATGGCAACATCTTCAATCTTTAATAGTACCCAAAATAGGACATGATTTAGCTAGCTTAAGCTATTGGGATTCTGAAAACATAAAAATTACAAGAAAATGACTAAATTGCACCAACCAAATTGAGCTTGAATTTTTTGAATAACCTATTTGTGCGTTCTCCCCTTTCTTTCTATGCTTCAAAATTTTGTAGAAATAAAAAGGAAATGTGTTTTGTTTTTAGTTTCCACTACTTTAGTTTTATTTTATTTTATTACTTTATGTTTTGTTATTATTTATTAATTTTATTACATTTTCTTTTATAAATTCATTCGTTAACATCCACTTTCATTAAATACTTTCCAACACCACTGAGTTGTGGGTCGTTACAATTTTACCCCTAAAGAAATTTCGTCCCCAAAATTTACCTGAAAAGAGGTGGACACTAAGCTTTCACCGTCTCTTCAGAATCCCAAGTCGATTCCTCGATCTTATGGCTATGGCACTGAACTTTCACGAATGGAACGTGTTTCTTTCTTAACTCTTTCACCTTGCAAGCTAGAATTTTGACCGATTTTTCCTCGTGTGTCAAGTCAGACTGAATTTCAATTTCTTCCTTTGAAACAACACGAGACGGATCCGATCAATATCTCGTAAGCATCAAAACATGAAAACATCATGTATTTTCAGTAATTCCGCTGGCAAATTGAACTGATACACAAATGGTCCAACTCTTCCGATGATTTTGTATGGTCAGATAAATCGAGGACTCAACTTCCCTTTCCAGCCAAATCACAAAACTTTCTTCCATGGAGACACCTTTAGAAATAATTTATCGCCCACAATAAATTCTATATCATGACATTTTAGGTTCGCGTACAATTTCTATCTATTGGAAGTTATTGTCAATCTTTCTATGATCACTTCAATTCTATCTTTTGTTTCCTAAATCAATTCCGATCCAATAATTTTTATTTTGCACAAATCTGACCAACAAACAAGTGTTGAACACCTTCGACCATATAATGCCTCCTATGGAGCCATTTGAATGCTCAATTGAAAGTTGTTATTGTACAGAAATTCAGCCAACGGTAAATAACGTTCCCAAGCTAATTCAAAATCAATAACGCAAGGTCAAAGCATATCCTCCAAAATATGTATTACATGCTTTGTCTATCCATTTGTCTACGACTGAAAAGCAGTGCTAAAGTTTAATTTCGCACCTAAAGATTTATGTAACTATTTCTAGAATCTCGAAGTAAATTGGGGGATCCCAATCAGGGATAACTGATATAGGTATGCAGTGCAATCTAACAATTTCCAGAATATATACCTCAACTAGCTTTAGAAGTAACCAATCAATTCTAACAACAAGAAAATGAGCTTACTTTGTTAGCCAATAAACTATCACCCAAATTGCATTTCTTTTGCTCAGATATAATGGTAACCCTATTACAAAATCCATGGTTATATGCTCTCATTTCCAATCAGGAATCAAGATAGGCTGTAGAAGTTTGGTGGGAACCTAATGTTCCGTCTTGACTCGTTGACAAGTTAAACATCTAGCAATAAACTTGACTACCTTTCTTTTCATATCGGGCCACCAATACAACTCCCGTAAATGGCGATACATTTTAGTTCCACCAGGGTGCATAAAAAAAGGACTATCATGAGCTTCATGAAGTATTAATTCCTATAAATTAGCAACATCTAGAATAGAAATTCAATTACGAAACATTAAACAATCACAATCATCAATGCTAAAATTTTTTATCTAACCATTCTGAACCAATTCTCTTTTTTCCCGACAACCTAGCATCAGCTAATTGTATTTCTTTGATCTGGTCAAACAACACCGATTTGAGTTTCAACTCAGCCAACAAATTGTCATCATTGCAATACTGAGTTGAGCGAACATCGCCCACAATTCAACTACTTCCTTTCGACTCAACGTATTGACTACGATGTTCACCTTACTAAGGTAGCAATTGATAACACAATCGTAATCTTTCAAAAGTTTAACCCAATGATGTTGTCTCAAATTCAACTCCTTTTGAGTTAGGATGTATTTACAAGTTTTGCGATCGGTATATATATGACACTTTTCACTATATAAATAGTGCCTCCAGATCTTTAGAGCGAAAACCATAGCAGCTAGCTCTAAATTCTGTGCCGGGTAGTTATATTCATGCATTTTTAGCTAGCAGGACACATACGTAATCACTTTCCCATCTTTTAGTAAAACGTAGCCCAAACCAATCAATGAAGCATCACTATATACCACAAAGTCTTTCCCCAATTCAAGTAAGGTTAGAACAGGCTCTTCAGTTAATATCTGTTTCAATTTCTCGAAACTCTCTTAGCACTAATTGCTCCAACCAAACAGAACATTCTTTTGCAATAGCTTAGTCATCGACATGGTTATTTTTGAAAATCCATTAACAAACCTTCTGTAGTAACCGACCAATCCAAGAAAACTACGGACTCTAACACATTTCTCGGTGCTTTTCACTACTCGATGGCTTCAATATTTTTCGAATCAATTCTAATCCCATCAGTCAAAATAACATGTCCAAGAAACACAACCTCAGGTAACCAGAATTTGCATTTGTAAATTTCCCGTACAATTGCTTTTCTTGCAAAACTTGCAAAATGATCCGAAGATGTTGTTTGTGCTCAGCTTTAGATTTCGAATAGATCAGAATGTCGTCGATGAAAACTACCATGAATTCATCCAAGTATGGTTGGAATATGCGATTTATGAGATCCATGAATGCTGTAGGAGCATTTGTTAAACCAAAAGTCATCGCCAAGAATTTATAATGGCCATAACGCATGCAAAACGCCGTTTTCGGTACGTCATTATCTTTTACTTTCAACTAATAGTGACCAGATCCCAAATCAATATTAAAAAATATTAAAGCTCCTTTCAACGGGTTGAATAAATCATTGATATGAGGTAGGGGTACCGATTCTTAATCGTCAATTTATTCAATTTTTTCTAATCTATACAATTAACGAACAAAACTACAGCTCCCCAGGGCAATATACTAAGGATTCTAAAGCCGCAATCCAGTAATCTTGCAATTCAACTTTTAGTTCCTTCAGCTCTGTCGATGCCATACGATGAGGGTAAATCGACACTAGAGTCGTACTAGGAAACACTTCAATTAAAAATTCAACTTCCCGATCTGGTGGTAATCCCAGTAAATCCTCGGGAGACATATCATGAAATTCACACACAATTCGAATCTTACTCAGTTGATTGTTGTCAGTGTTCGAATTGATGACATAAGCTAGAAAAGCTTTGTAACATTGATTCAACAGTTTACTAGCTTGTATAGACAAAATTATTAGAGTTGAACCACTCGTTCTGATGTCATTTACTTCTACAATCTCTCATTTTGGCCCTTGAATAGAAAATTTTTTCTTTTGGCAGTCCAAAATCACTTTGTGCTCAGTTAGCCAATCCGTGCCCAAGATCAAATCAAAATCGCCAAAAGGCAGGATCAACAAATCTACCGGGAATGCTAAACTTTGAATTTCTAACAAGCAACATCTACACATTTGATCCACTAACGCTAAAAGGACTCGATATAGACATGGCTACTTTCAAAAATTTAGGTTTTAAACTCCCCGATTTAACCAAATCAACATGAATATACAAGTGAGAGAAACTAGGGTCTATTAAAGTATAAACAGGTGAAGAAAATAGTACAAATATACATGCTATGACAACGGTAGGATTGCCTTCCTCTCGAGTATGAACTATATAAGCTCGCGCTAGAGCTCTAGCCACTATTTTTTGTACCACTGATTCTTTCCATTTTCTCGAATCACTTCTTGGTATTGAACCACCACAGCTAAAACCACAACCCCTAATTGAATGTGCAGATCTCTAAGTAACCACCAGTACAGTATTATCATCTTTCGAACACTCATGAGTAGAATGCTCCAGTGATTCACATTGAAAATAGGTATTAGATCATTTCAAGCATTTCTCCTAGTGTTTCTTCCCACAAATCTCACAATTCGAGGCTTTAGGAGCTTTAGTCGGGCCTTTTGCACTACCAACTGAACTGTCAGTTGTCGGTCTCGCGTTTTGTTTGATGTAACAAATCTTTCAAGTGATGTCCAAGAATCATGAGATTCTCTAGTTCGTTTAGAAACTGGATGCGAGCTAGGGGTTTCTGCCCATTTCCTAGCAACTCGCGCAACCTCAACTTTCTGGTCGAGACCTAAAGCTTACTCCACCATTTTTGGTCGCTCGACTAAATCAGTAAACTATAAACTTTAATGTGATACAAGCTAAACTCTAAGCTCGTCGCGTAAACCACGCAGGAAACCTTTGCAACTTTCAACTTCAAATAGTACAAACTCTGAGGCATATTTACTAAGTCATAAAAACTCGCGTTCTTGATTAGCCACTAACATTTCATTATGTTTCAAGAACAAAAATTTTTGTTTTTGATCTTCAAGATACAACCATTTGACATACTTTTTCTGAAATTCATTTTGAAAGAACTCCCAGACAGCTCATTTAATACGTACGTGGCTTGCTATTATCTGCCACCATGAAAACGCTTCCCCTTGCAGAAGAGAACAAATTACACTTTCACGCGGGGTGCACTCGAGTTGCTATAAAGTATGTTTGGTCAACTCCAACCAAACTTCAACAGTTAATGGATCAACCCCTTTCAGACCCAAAAACAAGGTAGCACCATATATTCGTATATCTTTAATCGGAGCCCGCCGAACAACATGCATAGATACAACAGCAGAAGTAGCTCCTACCACTTTCTGAAATGCATCGGGTATATCTCAAAGAAGGGTCAAATCACTTTGCCTCTCATTTCTATCTCTATCAACCCTAGGCAGCTGAGCACCAGCTTAATTTGCACTCGGTGCCACTAATTCGGCCCTAATCTCATTCTGTACGAAATGACTGTTACTATGGATACTCTGATTTACTTCATTTCTGGATTCACCTGACATTGTTCAATTATAAAAAAAACAATATAATCAGCATCCCAATCCCAACTTGGACTCAACTCAATTTTGGCATGTACCTCTACACTCAACTCAACCATTAAACACTTATGCCACAAGCTACCATTTAAGCTACATTTCAACCTATACAAAAGCATCCAATTCAAGTCAAAATCATCATTTCAAACAACTATCCAAAGTGCCTAACCAAAATGCCACATTTGGCACCTCAATCAACAATTCAAAACTATCCAAATAATCATATTCAATCATGCCAATATACCTTCAATGATACCTCAAATCATCAACGACACATGTATATGTTTAACCATTCAACCATCTCATGTTTAAGTATCAAACTTATCAAAATATTTCCTAGACATAACCTAAACATATCATCCATCAAACCAAATCCAAACATCAACCAAACATAATACCTAGCATGATATTTTCTCAACCATTAGAACATTAGGCATATATCCTAAACAACCTATCAAGACATTAACCACAAAACCATTACACATAAATACATACACTTTAATACATAATATTAAGAAATACCTTCAAGATACAAAATGATTATAATAACTAAAAGACTTCTTAGGTACATGCCAAGACCCAAAATAAGCACATCACCAACACTTAAGTCTGGGATTTTCACTGGATGTTGAGTCGATGATTTGATCACTAAGTACATAATCTGTGCATGGGAAAAAAATTTGTTCACTAAGTATACTTAGTGGTATTTCAATAATCTAAATATTTATATCTGATCTAAAGCATAATGATGCATAAGTTAACATAAATAATGAGGTTCAACATAGCAATTACTATATATCAGTTCACTTACTCATTTTTTCAAAACCATCACATTTTACGAATACAAGAACATGGCAATTTCATTCATATATCAATTAATACATTCAAAGTTCATAATCAACTTTAACTCAAATGTTCGACCATCATGGTTTCAATTTTCTTTTTTAATTCCTTATTAAGATGACTTAGACTCGGATGGATACACTAATCCAACCAACACACCAAATTGGCACCCAGTGCCTAACGGATAAATCTATAATAAAGAATTACACTCTGTGCTGGTCAGTAGAGACTGACAAATAAATGTGCCCATCACAGATTGGTATAACCGACAAATGGGATTCCCAGCACTCTTCGATACGTAATCATATAACCTTGAACTCTTCCTATCGTATAGATGTTAATGATACTCGACCCTACCCGAACAATTAATAAGTTAAAAATTTTCCCAATTCAATTGATAAATCAATTCTTCAATACATGACATGTCTCATTTCCATATCAAATCGAATTTCACATACTTGACGACTTTGTCTTTTCCTTTCTTTTTCGAGGAATTCTGGTCGACGTTAGCTACTGATTAAAACAAATATAGTAAATTATCAATAGACAACCAAATTCGCATTCAATTGCTAAATTATGTAACTTTTTCATTTTATTTAATTTACTCTCTAAAATCGGGATTAACATAACTTTCACATTTAGCCCCTAATTTAAATTTGAATTCACTAGAATCCTAATAGGGCTTCCTATTTTTCAATTATACCACAATTTCTTGACTTGTCATTTTAGTTCCTATTCACAAAATCATCAATTGGCTTTAAAATTTAGTCCTTTTTCAATTCTGAACTTAAAACCTGTCAAGTTAACCCCTAAAACTTCAACTATCCAACAATGGCAACATCTTCAATCTTTAACAGTACTGAAAAATATGGCATAGGTTAGCTAGCTTAAGCTACCAAGATTCCAAAAACATAAAAATTATAAGAAAATGACTAAATTGAATTAACCAAATTGAGCTTGAAAATTTTGAATAACCTAGCCGTGCCTTCTCCCTTTTCTTTCTATGCTTCGAAATTTTGTAAATATAAAAAGGAAATGTGTTTTGTTTTTAGTTTCCACTACTTTAGTTTTAATTTATTTTTCTTACTTTATGCTTTATTTTTATTTATTAATTTTATGAAATTTTCTTTTAGAAATTCATTCATTACGGTACACTTTCATTAAACCATTGGTTTAATTACATTATAATAAGTTCTAATTTTAATTCCTTACTAATTCACACTTTCATCACTTACGTGATTTAGTCTATGTACGCTAATAAAACCCTAATTCAATAAAATTACCCAACCAAAATTCAATTCATTTCAATTATAACTCCATAAATATTTAATAAAAATATTTATGAGTCTCATTTTTGAAACCACTCTTTCCAACACCACTAACTTGCAGGTCACTGCAACATGTATAATTTCAATTAAGTTTATTCCTATAAATATCATAAAGGCACGACTTTAAAGAAAATTTTCTAAATAAATTATTTTCTAAACTGATTGTTCCAAAATAGATACAATACAACCTCAAAATCTTGAATGGTGAAACCACAAACTTCTTGACAATTCCATAACCTACGCATTTCAACAACCAACACTTAAGCTCGATGAGCACAATAAGTACACATGGATAAACCTACTTATCCTATTCATTATTTATCTTTAAGCCCCCATGGAAGTGATTATTAAAAAGTTTGCTCATTCCAGTTTTTAGTGTTATTAGCTGGTTCATTTTTGTTACCAAAATGTAAGGGCTTAACTTACATGTTAATGATGTATTAGTTGATCACATTATAAAGTTCAGACACATGGCTCTTATGTAGCACTCAAACTATATTTAGTCAAATGTATATCCTCATTTTTCCATAGTTCTCAACACGTTCACACAGAAATTCCACTTTTTATTAGAGTTTTCTTAACATAGTCTTGCATAAGTTTCTTCATCATATAGCTAAATGTTCATTGGTGTCATTTAGGATTTAAACATTATGCTTTTATTTCCTTCATTAGGAGTATGTAGTTTCATTCGCTCCTTATATCATTCTCTTATGGCATTAATGCTTATAGAATAGTTTATAGTTTTTCCTTTATTGAGGAACATTTGATATATTGTCTTAATTCACTTAAGTTAATCCAATTATGCCACACACAACCAGAACATGATATCACAACAAATTTATTATCATTATACTTATTTGTTCCATTTCTTTTTAACTTATTTAGCTTATATCCCTTAGTAAACTCTAGCAAAATGTGATTCAAATTTACGAGATCCATGAAAACACAACCAGAGAGCATGTAAGTGCTTAGACATAAGTCATCATATCACAACCCTTCAAAACACATCAAAAAGCACTTAAGTGTTAATCTTCCAAAACACACTAAAGAGTGCATAAGCATTGATCCCAAAGGCAATAAAGAGTACACATAAGTACAAGGCCTAAAGGAAACAAAACTCTAAGACCATGCATAACTGCATAGACTTAAGGCAATAAAGATCCAATCACATCACATATCTCAAACCAAATGTGCATCTAATCTCTATTGGCATGTCAATCATATCCTAACTACTTCACTAAGTTTACTAAGGCATCTTACAATTACAATTTGTAACACCTTATACCTGGTCTGGTCGACGAGCCCGAGTAATAGGATGTTACACCACCGTCTCATCAACAAAAAAGCATAAATCATCTCATTTACATACAATTATGATAAAAATTACATTTGATAATTATAGAGATTCTAAGTCATGAATACCCTAAGCAACATTAAATTATGCTAAACATACATTAGACGAGCTTATAATAAGATTTAAACATGCTCTTAATTCAGTTAACAAAGTTTCTAAAAAAATCACGTAGGTATCGGTACTGAATCAAATGTATCCATAATTCGCATAAATGGTATCGATACCACCCAAAAAATTAGTGCCAAATTAGCATTATGTCTCTCGCCTAAAATCAAAACCCAAGAAATTATCGATGCATTTCAATAAATATCGATTTTACTACCCTAATTATCGACACTCGTGATATGGTATTGATACCAAATTAAGTTACTAACTTCCTACACATTCAAAATATCAAGAAGGTATCAATTTTAAAACCCGAATCTTGATACCTCTGCTCTAAGCAACAAAAACACAACATATTAAGGTATTTAGTCTATTCAAACTCGTATCAAATCAATATGCATCTATTACTTTATCAAAATTCGTTAAAACAACTGTAATGGCAGTTCAAAACATTGTCAATGACTCCAAACAAGCAATCAATATACCAAGCTTGATATCTATAAATCCTAAGAGCAATAAAGTTGTAACATCCCTAAACCAAGTTTAATAGTTTCGGGTATATTTTTGGGTTCCAAGTGTGAAACTAGGAATTTATAGGGTTTCTAATAATTTTAATCTACTTTAGGAGGTTAATTTTATCTAAAATCGATTCAACAATAATCCAAAAAATTTAAAAATATTTTCAAAAAATTAATTTTAAATATTTTAAATAATTATTAGTGAAAATAATCAATTTGGGTTGAAAAAGAATTTTAAAATAATTTTTATTGGGGGTAATTTGAGTAAAATTTAAATATTAATTAAATAGGATTGAATTGTAAAACAAGAGAAAATTTAGAGTATTTATATGAAAAATAAGCCTTAAAATTTGGAATGTTGGAGGGAATGATTAAATGGTAAAGTAAGGGAAATGTAGGAGTGGCCATTAGGCAAATTTCCAAATTTTTAAATTTCTGGTAGGTGGTTTCATTTTTAAAACTAATGTATCTAGCCCACTTTTCACACATTTTACATCAGATTGGAGAGATTTAAAATTCATTTTCTTTGCATGATTTTAAAGATCTATCATCAAAGAATAGATCCAATCAATTTCCTTCTCAAAATACTCTTTCAATTCACCCAAAATTATTCTCAAAAGTAGTCAAAAATATTTTGAAATTTCTCAAGTTTCTTGAATCAAGATTTTCAATCAACGAATTTAGAGTGGCTCAAAGGTAATATTCAATCCTAAACTTATTTTTATGATGATTAGAAACATTTTTACATGATTTGAGGGTAAATTAAAATATTTTTATCAATGTTATATTTTTCCAAGAACACATGGTTCTTCAATGGTGGATCTTGAATTTTGAGAGGAAATCCACAAAATCAATGGATGTTTCAACTTAAAATCAATCTGTTAAAAGGTTTTTGATCTTATTTATCAAGATTAAACATGATTTGTGAGGTAATCTAAAAAAATCTGAATTTCATCATCTTCATGAACCGATTTTTTGAAATTTTGTGAAATTGATTTAAAGATGATATTGATGCTTAGTATAAGTGTATTTGGTCTAGTATTGATGATTGAAAGTGTTTAGGAGGGCTAGAGAGATTGATTTTGTGAGGAATCGAGTCTTGATGTTACAAATCCGATAAGGTATCTTTGTGAGAGGATTTCAATTAGTATAGCTAATTAAAATTCGTGTTTATTATAGCATTAGAAAGGTGGTAATGTCTAGAAGCTCTGAATCTTGAAGAGAACCGAGCTAACTGGCTTTGAAGCTTGGATTTGCTTGTTGATCACTTGTTTGTGGTAGAACAAATTGTGTGAAAAGTGTTTCTAAGATCGATTTGGTAAATTGACCCTCATTTGTGTTTAATTAGTAGCTTAATTGATTATTTCAATTGATTAACTATAGTTGAATGGCTGATTTTGCAAGATTGATATTATATGTACAAGAGTTGAATTTTTATTGAATAATGGTAAGTAAGCATTTAGGTGATTTTGTGAAATTTAATTAAGCTAATTATATTGATGATTAGAGCATGGTAACTGGAGTTTTTGATCATGATATATTGGTGTTACAATTGGTAATTGAACATTGGAAAATCTAAAATGAAATGCTTAATTTAATTGGATGTTAAATGACTATGTTACATGTTACACATAAGCATTTTGCCACATTAAATTGAACATAATAATGACTGATTTATATGCAATGTTTGATTGAATATATTGGCAACATGTATTGTGGATCCATTGGATATAGTTGGCATGCCATAGGATTTGTGAGTACTCACCTTTATTTGTGACATTGTGAGCATATGGCTCTAGGTGGACTGATTTGTTTGGAGTAGATAAGAGAGTGTTGAGTATGAGTCTCCACTCATTGGGTTATTTGAGGCACTACAAGGGAGTGTGTGCTTCTGCCCGCTCAACTCGGTAGACTGTATTTGATATTTGTAGGAGTTCCTAGATCTATTTATCTGATGTATGATCACTCGATTAAGCCATGAAAAATGTATGCCAATATATTTATATGTGATTATTGTTATATCATTCGATGTTTGTAAACCATGAATAATTGATTCTTGATATTGATAAAGTATATGGAAATTAAATTTACATGTTTCATTATTATGGCTTATAATTGGTGATTGATTGGATGTGATTTAAGCATGATTTGGATTTTGATTTACTAGTCATTTTATTAACATTCACTAAACTTTTTAAAGCTCACACCCTCACAATTTGTGTAGATAATCGTTGGGCTTGAGGGGCTGAGGAGCCGAACAAGAGAGTTCTAAGAGATTTAGGATTGGTAGAGACTTTATTACACGTTTTAGAGACTGTAATCAGGCATTGTGGAACTCTCGAGAATTAGTTTTATTTTGGTTGTAATTGGACTTTGGACTTTAGACATTTTATTTTGGATGGTTTTATAATAATTTTGAGGCATGTTTGAGTTTAATTATTGAATGATGTACGGTGTATTGTTTCTTGATAACACGGTGTATGAGGCATAAAATTCGTACTAACAATTGTTTAAATGAAGCTTCCATAGAGTGGTTTACTAGCGACTAAGGTACGTCACTTGTTTGATTTATTTGATGTTTGTTATGCATGAAATTGATTACCTACTTCTATATAATTTAGGCTTGATTGATGTCAATAAACTCAATCGAAGGTGTATGTATATGTATGTTAATTAATCATAGTTAAATTAGGTTTAATTGGCCATTAAAATATGCAAAATTGGATTTTAAAATGAGTTTTTCGCAAAAAAAATAGATGCAATAGTTTGCATAAGGGCGTGTGGGTAAGTCACACGGGCATATGGAGATTGGAGCTATATTTCCACACGGGCATGTGCGATTTCCACACGGGCGTGTATGATCGATTTAAAGTTTTTCACGACGCGAACACGATTGTTTAATGACACACAGTCCGAGGGACATGGCCGTGTAGGTTTTGGGGAGGTTTAAATTTTTGTCTCTTTAAATTGGTATTCTAATTTGTTCAAGTTACAATTTAGTAACTAATAATAAAACTTGAATTAGACATAGTAAGTGAACTCAAATTAAGCTGAAATTTTTAGGCTTGCATAATTTGACTAAAAGAAAGTCGGTAAACACTTAGATCTAAAATTAAGTTAGTTTTATCATAGGTGGTAAAATGATGAAAATGCCCTTAGGTTAAATTACCTAGGAAAAGTTTAAAATTGGCTCATAATTTGCTTCTGCATTATTAAATAACTAATAATTAGATAAGATTGAGGTGTTATAAGGTCGGGGTCTGTCTTGGGTAGTCGTTAGCTAGAGACTCATTTAGGTGGCTAATGTAATGCTTCGAATTCAGGTTGGTTCTTCCCGGTCGAGTTTGGAGTCTTACAAAAGTCATGTAAACATCCAAAACATCATGAAATCAATCAGCTAAAAGTCTACCACATTGTCTTATTCCCACAGTTCAAAGAATAATAATATCACTTACACAAAAACTAAAGCCTAACTTGGATCACTTCCTTGGTATCTCTGCACCGCTCACACCGCAAATGCTAAATATCTGCAATGGTTTGAAAAGAGTATGTGAGCTTAAACAAGCTTAGTGAATATCGGAATAACCACAAAGCATACACAAAATCAAAGGTTAAGTAAGAGCATATTACCACAAATTCACAACCATATTTTAATCGAGTCAAAGTTACGTGTTCATGCTCATTAATTCATAAAACTAGCATATACTCTCACATACAATTACCCTCAACTCAAATATATGTTTAATTCATTTTACAATAATTCCTCAAAACAAAACAACATATTCATGTTTTAGTAGCTCACAAGTCTAGTTTATATATTCACATGCAACACACAACATTTTCATGTATTAATCAGTCAAAGATAGTTTGGCAACTTGGAAATATGAAACATAAAAGTGTGCTCTATCACCACACATTGGATACATGGATCTTCATCACACCAATGACTCTAACATATCTCATAAGCGTAGCATTTAGCTAACACTCTCCAGCATACCAACATATCTTGGTCAATAGAGCTTAGCTCACATTCTTTTATCTCTCCAAACTATCCCAAGGCCTCAATGCCCAAATAAAAAATGTAAGGGTGAGTACTCACAATCCTATGGCATGCCAACTATATCCAACAATTTCAAGAGATCACAAGGCCAAAATATCCACAATTACATAATTTTAATTACTGATTTAATGCACAACATCTCTATTCATATTCATCAATTTACATTACAAACTTGTACACAATGCATGCTTAACGAATTCATATTTAATTGCACATTAAGTGCCACAATAATGCTCATTGAGCCATCATTTATCAGACCTCACATGTGTGTATTAAAATCAGTACATCATACATCTTATACAAGTATTCTCACATATTACCTATCATGATAATATCACATTCCACAATTCAACGCATATGTACTTACCGAAATTCTGCTCACTTTCATTGCATATTCACACTATTAACACATAATTGTCACTGTCATTTGGCATGTAGGCTATTCCTAAGCTTACACTTGAAAATTAGGATAGGGATGTAGGCTATTCCTAAGCTCCCAATTAACACTATGAAACGTGTCTACTAGCAGTGATTCCAAGCATTTACAGTTCACACTTTCACCTAGTTGCTGAAACCTCAAACTAGTTTTTCCTTGCTCATCGAAGGTTGTAACGACTCCAAAGCTTCACACATAATAATGACAGAATATACACAATCAACTAACAACCATAAAACACCTTAAACAAGCAAAAATACAGGTTTAAGTCTAGTTTCTCTTGGAATAGAAATTCTCAACTAACAAATTTGAAACTCAAATATCTTAATCTTTACTCATTCTTATTGCCTATAATCAATTCCAGTCATCTAATTAAACATCTAAGAACAATTCCTAACCTTCAAAATACACAAAATTACCCAAATTCATGGTTCTAAATTTTCGACGTAAAATAGACATTTTTCATGAAAACCTAATAAAACTTTAAAATCTCTTAACGAAACTTTAGGGAAAGTTTAGAAACCTTATAATCATGTCAAAACAAGTTGAAAAACACTTTGAAACATCTTTTTTATGCAAAATCCATAATTTCATTAATGACCCAATTTTTTACTTTTATTCAAATATTTCGATTCAATGGATAAAAACTCAGTTTAAAAAGGTTAGATATCATTAAAAACCAATAGGAAAATGAAATATTAACTTAGTTGACGAAGAATCGAGTGTTTCTCGAAAATTTGAAAAACCCAAAAGTTAAGGAATAGATAAATCTATGTTGTTTTTTATGGTTATTATGGAGTTCTAAAGAGGTTTAATGTTATTAGGATGAAAGAAATCAAAGGAATGAATGTTGGGAATCAAAATTAAATGAATGGGGTTTTGGAAGACAATGGACGGCAAAACAAAAAGAATGGGAAGAACTAACGTGGGTTTTGTAAAGATAAATGAGGGAAATTTGGTATTTTTAAAGCTTTGGTAAAATTGCTTTAAAACTACTCCCAAATTAAAACCTTTTAAAAAATAGTCCTTATTTTACAATTGAAGGTCTTTTCAACATAATTTTCAAAAATTGATTTAATTTTTCAAAATCTATGATTGAAAATAATTTCGGGTTCCCACAATTCAAAATTTTTTTAACCTGCTCCAAGCCAAAATTTTCACTTTACCCTCAAAACTTCTAGATCCAATTTCGAGGTGTGACACAATTAACTTATAATAATTATGACTATTTGCATAATCATGATTCAGTTAGAGATAGATTCAAAGTCCATACTATTCGAAGTATATTAGACAATATTTTGTTTAATTTCACATATTGGCAAACTGATTTCCCACACAAATATACCCAAATCCATATATTAATTGAGGCCTTATATACATGATCATTTTTCA
Source organism: Gossypium hirsutum (assembly GCF_007990345.1). Lineage (NCBI taxonomy): Eukaryota > Viridiplantae > Streptophyta > Magnoliopsida > Malvales > Malvaceae > Gossypium > Gossypium hirsutum. The sequence continues at coordinate 21,631,375 of NC_053438.1, forward strand.
TAGCAAATTTCAAAAAAGGGGGTCATTATGACCTCATGTACATAGCCATACTTATTTTATTATACATATAAATATCACCACATTTCAAGTTCTATTTTTGAACATGGTAATTATATTAACATATTCATCATTTAATTGGTCATGGTGACACATTAGCACATTTTTCACGTTAATATCACATTTCATAAATTTTCACATTTACCCCATCATATTTTTTAATCATTCCTTGGCAACCAAAATTTTTATGGCACAATATTAGTTAGTGTGGCACATATAACTGAGGCTTACCAAACCATAATTTTTAAAACACTAGATTATAATACTTTTAGACCATGAAACTCACATATATTTATTTCATAATCGAATTCACATTTATTACACCATTTTCAACAATTTCCTAAACATATTAGTATAGGAGAGTATGAGTATTTAAAGGTATTTACCTCTTGGATGCACATATACTCAAAACCAAGCTTCCAACACTTGAATTCATCCTCATACAAGCTTGAAATTTCATTTATCATCATTTCCTCATTTTTCCATATACAAAAATATATAAAAAAAAAAAAGCATAATAAGCTTTCCAAGTTTCTCATAACAACCAATTCAACTATCAAGATAGGAGAGATGGAAAACATTATTACCAACCTTATTAAGCTTTCTCTCATTAGCTTCAACTTTTTGTCTTGAGAAATCATGAAAGCCTTGCTGAAAATGGAGACATTGAAGGTGGATTTTGAATCAAACCACCATACGGTATTTTCTTTAAGTATCTTGTAGGATACTATTGTTCCAGCTACATTTCTCTTTTCGCTCTACTAGTAATTTAATTGGAGCTTGAACCCGAGTTTCGATGAGGTTGAATCTACTTTTTTTTGTTCTACCTTCCTTATTTATTTTATCTAATTCTTATCTAATTTGAAAAAAAAACTAAAAAAAGGGGGGCAATAGAGTAGTCACAGATATTTGATTGCATCTCGACCTAATCTTTTTTGCCCCGTCACGCGACAATAACTATAATTAAAAAAAAGGGAATGTTAACGCATCCAGGAAGAAACTATTGATCTCTATCAATAAACCCGCTAAAGAACCGAACCAGAGAGTACATAATATCGGTGCTACAGAAAGATATGTTTTTAGATCTCGCATTTAAAATCTTCCTTCTTTATCGTATTACATTATGGTAATACATATATAATCGCATGTATGTGTGGTTAAAGACCACTTTATTTATTATGAATATTAATACATAATAATTGATAATTAACACGGTAAGGAGCTATAGAAATATGGAATAAGACAGAAAGCTTTTTTTTATGAATTGTTCGTTCATTGAATTAATTTTCAAATAAGTCGTATCTTACTCAAACCAATAAATAAAGCTGACGTTATAGTAAAAGCCTCTAGTAAAAAACCGAAATAACTAGTTATGAAAATAAATCATACTACTTCTGTTCCTGGAGTTTCCACGCTTGAAAAAGAAAATCTGGGGCGTATTTCTCAAATCATCAGTCCAGTACTGGATGTAGCCTTTCCCCCAGGCAATATGCCTAATATTTACAACGCCCTAGTAGTTAAGGGTCAAGATACCGCCGGTCAACAAATTAATGTAACTTGTGAGGTACAGCAATTATTAGGAAATAATCAAGTTAGAGCTGTAGCTATGAGTGCTACAGATGATCTAACGAGAGGAATAGAAGTGATTGACACGGGAGCTGCTCTAAGTGTTCCAGTCGGTTGAGCGACCCTAGGATGAATTTTTAACGTGCTTGGGGAGCCCATTGATAATTTAGGTCCTGTAGATACTCGCACAACATCCCCTAATCATAAATCCACACCCACTTTTATACAATTAGATACAAAATTATCTATTTTTGAAACAGGAATTAAAGTAGTCGATCTTTTAGCTCCTTATCACCGTGGAGGAAAAATCAGACTATTTAGGGGGTTGGGGTAGGTAAAACAGTACTCATTATGGAATTGATCAACAACATTGCCAAAGTTCATAGGGGCGTATATGTATTTGGCGGAGTAGGTGAACGGACTCGTGAAGGAAATGATCTTTACATGGAAATGAAAGAATTTGGAGTAATTAATGAACAAAATCTTGCGGAATCAAAAGTGGCTTTAGTCTACGGTCAGATGAATGAACCGTCAGGAGCTCGTATGAGAGTTGGATTGACTGCCCTAACTATGGTGGAACATTTCCGAGATGTTAATGAACAAGACATACTTCTATTTATGGACAATATCTTCCGTTTTGTCCAAGCGGGATCCGAAGTATCTGCCTTATTGGGTTACTATACCTGTTGTCATAGCATTATAAACAATATTGTTACTTTTGTTCCCATCGGGATAAATCTGGCCCCTTCCCCTGTTGCTGCCTACGTATATGGGATATTTTAATAAATGAACATCCTTATTACTAGCAGGGTCTAAGGAAAGAATAGGAAAGGTGATTTCACTATATTTTTTACTAGGAACAGGACCTATCACAAGAATATTTTTCTTAGTGGGGCGATAGTTCTAAAAAGACAGATTGCCTATCTTTTCTTTCATCTCAGGCGAAATACGATCAGGCAGGGCTAACTCAAACCCCTCTACTAAAATAAGAACAGCACCCACATTCAAAGCCCCTTTCTTACCATTAGCAAGAACTTATTTCAATTGCATATCATAAGGAATTCTAACAACCGCTTCAAATACAGTATCAGGAAGTACCACTTGTGGAACCTCAATATCCATGAGTGTTTTCGCTAAATGGCAATTGGCACATACAATACTCCCAGTTGCTTCTCGTGGATTTTTATACCCTTGCTATGCAAAAATGGGATATGCATTTGAAATAGATGCCCGGATTATTATATAGATCATGAGCGATATGGAAATGGATCAAGTAATCTTTTCCTTTATCCAAGAAAAAGTATTTCTAGTTTGCATGGTCCAATCATTGATCCCGAAACTGCCTCGGGTTTAAGGGGATAGCCCGACAAATAGACATCCACGGGAATTAGCTTATCGACCCCCCGAACAATACTATAAGAATCAATACTGAACATCCCTCCTGTAATTGTACACGTGCCCATAGCCATAACATATTTAGGTTCGGGCATTTGTTCATATAATCTCACTAAAGAGGGTGCCATTTTCATTGTTACTATTCCAGCTGTTAAAATTAGGTCTGCCTGTCTAGGACTCGATCTTGGTACCAGCCCATAACGATCAAAGTCGAAGCGTAAGCCTATTAATGAAGCAAATTCAATAAAGCAACAACTGGTACCATAAAGAAGTGGCCATAAACTGGAGAGTCTTGACCAATTTGAAAGATCATTTAATGTAGTTGAAATAACTGAATTTTGGGTTGTTCGATCAAGTAAGGGAAATTCAATGGAATTCATACTCAATGTTATTATTATTTTTAATTTTTTCTTTCTTTTTATTATCTGAATATTCAGGAACTAAAACCATTCCAATGCTCCTTTTCGCCATGCATAAACTGAACCAACAATTAGGATAAGCACGAAAATGAAAGCTTCTATGAATACGGGTACCGCTAATACATCAAAACTCATTGCCTATGGATAAAGAAAAACTACGAAATGAAATTGAAACAAGGCTAATGAGATAGAAATAAGGAATCATAAATAGAGTTCGGGTTCGAATTCAATAGATAATATGGATGATGTTGCCTATAATGATGGACAAATGAAAGACTCTCCCAAAATTTTTATTTATCCACTTCCTATTTTGAAAATAGGTTGGTTGAACTTAAAAATTCCTTCATTGAATAAGGAAACAATCCAATTGCATGCACTTGAATTGGATGGGACCAACGAAATCGAGCGCTAACCCCCATTTCTTATTGAATTAACCGATCAACCTCCTGTTGAAGATTTATTTTGTATTAGATAATTTTGGGAAAAAAATTGACATATTTCACTTTATTATGAAAATAAATCCAACTACTTTTGTTCCTGGAGTTTCCACTCTTGAAAAAGAAAATCTAGGGCGTATTTCTCAAATCATCAGTCCAGTACTGGATGTAGCCTTTCCCCCGGGCAAGATGCCTAATATTTACAATGCCCTAGTAGTTAAGGGTCGAGATACCGTCGGTCAACAAATTAAAGTAACTTGTGAGGTACAGCAATTATTAGGAAATAATCGAGTTAGAGCTGTAGCTATGAGCGCTATATATGGTCTAATGAGAGGAATGGAAGTGATTGACACGGGAGCTGCTCTAAGTGTTCCAGTTGGCGGAGTGACCCTAGGATGAATTTTTAACGTTCTTGGGGAGCCCGTTGATAATTTAGGTCCTGTAGCTTAGAGATGAGTTTTCTAGTTGATTTTTGCAAAAAGACACAGTTGGGGTGTTGGGTTAGTGAGATTTGAAAAAGAAGCAAGAAAAATGAAAAATGAAGAGAACTTGCATGAGAGAGGGAGGAACAACAGAAGCTGAATGGGGATGTAACATCTTCAAAATCCACATGGTCATAACAGTGTTATTTTGAGTAAATACAAGATGAATTTTTCAAAATAAATAAAATGTAATTTGCAAGTGTTAGTGGAGAAGGTAGTAAGAGATAGAGAAATTTTAAAAGATTGATTTATTGAGAAATATTAACCCGGAGTATAGACTAAATTGTTAGGTTTTACAACATGTTAGGGTCAAAGTGAGAAATTTAAAGTATAAAAAAATTGAATTAGTGGTGAAATATATGAGGACATGGAGAATAATTTTACTAAGAGCTAGTGGATAATGATAATGGATAGATTTTTATGACTACATTATAATATTTTATTTTATATTTTATTATTATTGTTATTAATATTATTATATTTTATTATTATAGTGATATTTTAAAGGAAAGATAAAGAAGCATATTTCTTTTCTTCATCTCTTTCAAGTTACCACCATTTGGAGAGAAATAAATTTTTCTTTCTTTTACAATCTAGTCCCTCATTATCATTAAAGGCCCTTTCAAGCTTGAAATCATCAAATTTTCATAGAAACCTTAGCTAAATCAAGTTACCCACAACCAAGAAAGCTTAGTTTTCAAGTTGGAAGTGTCTGTTCACGTTTTAATAGAGATAAAATCTAGATAATGTGATAAACTAAGGTTCTAAAGTAAGATCTTCATGATTTAAAGTTAGTATCATATTTATTTTAATTATTTGAGCATGAAATTGTTATTTGATAAATGTTTTGATCATATATATTTTTTTATTTATATGTGAAGAAGACAAAGATAAAGAGGTTGATGTTAGAGGTGTTGAGAAAGGGAAGCAAATGGATAAAACTTGAAGTGTTGTTAAACCAAAATATATAAGTACTTCAGGATTCATTCTTACCTAATTAAATTATTATGAGTAAATATTCTATTACCCATACTAATTCTATGAAATTAAACGTATATGCTACAATAAATAAGTGTTAGATTGAAGACAATGATTAATGAATGTGATTATTGATGGTATGGTTAGTTGAGTAGAGTGAAGGACTAAATTGTAAAGTGTTAAAAAGTGCTATGTGATTATGAAATTGTCTTGTGGATTTGAACTTTTGAAATAAATTGCCTATTTTGAAATTTAATTGTACTTATGTCATTGATAAAGCCCATGTAGACAAGTATTGAACTTGTGGGATAGTGATGGCATGCCATTAGGAATTCCTTAGCACGCATGTGAATTTAGAACTTCGGTGCTCGTGTTCTAATGCTATTAGTGTTCATGATAACCTATCACTTACGTGCTTGTGTACATCATGATTATAATTCGTATATCCTTGTTGTTCACTCGAGTCTACAATAGGAAACGTGAGTGGCACACGAATGATGAGCGAATGATAAAAATATGGTAAGGGAAAATGTGTTAATTAACATTGTTGCTATTGGGTACTTTATCTTTGGTTTAATTCTTGTAATCATGTTAATTTTATTTATTTATTTATTTATTTATTCATGAAATTAGCTAATTGAATTCAAAGGTAAGATATGAATTCTTGAGTACTAATTAAGCTTTCACAAGTTTAATGCGTAGGTAAAGATCATTTTGAAAACATGTTTTGAAGTGGTCATCCTCGTCCTCGTTTCATTATCAAGCAAGGATAAAGCGTATGGAACTTGTATTTCGGTAATTGAGTGGCTTGTACATAGGATTAGAACCATTGTAATATTTGAAGTAAATTAGCTAAGTGGTTTCAAACTTATGTCATGCATGTTTAAAATCATTTTGTACCTTGGGATGATCTTTCTTAGGTGGATATATACATGTTTTATATTTGGTTTTTGAATGACATTGTGATATATTTAAATTCTAAAAATGTTTAGAAATGTTGCAGAATGATTGGATATAATTTTTAACTTAGTTTTTTATGTTTAAGCCAGTTTTTGGGCAATTTGTCCCTAGTGTCGCAACATCCAACATTTAATGTTGCGACATTGGGCTATGTCATGACATCACAAGTCATTGACGAGATATTGGAGTCATTGGAATATTCTTCCATTTGTGTTGTGACACCCAGTTTTCAATTTCACGGTATTAACCCTGTTTTGACCCGAAAGGGCCCTAAATGGTCCCTGTTTGTTACCAAACTTTAAAGGAAGCGTAGAAATGACTTGAATAGTTTCAAATAAGCTTATATATGTTAAAATGAAGTGTTTAAATAAATGTTCAAGTTAAGCGATCATCATGTTGAAATGTGATATTCCTTACTTGAGATATATATGTTCAATTCGAGTAAGGACTTCTTCTGCTTCTGATTGTTGATTCAATGCAATAACAAGATTTTTTTTGTTCTAACAAGCCAGATCGCAGAATCATAGAAAAAATGAGTTATTTGAGTTGAAAATAAAAAATGAGCCCGGCCGGTCCATGGAAATTGGAAATTAAAAAGTCCCTTTTGCGCGAAAACAAAACGATATAGGGGTGTTACAAGGGAGATGATACTTTCCCCTTTTTTCCTTCCTTTTATTCCATTTTAAAGTTTAAGGTCAAAGTCCAAGTCAACCCAACTAACACAATGTGTGGTCCACATTCCATCTCTTCAAAATAATCACATCCAATGCTCCAAATTTTGTTCAACATATCAAATATCTCATAAAAATAATAATTACAATATGAAATTCTTAAGAAATGACCTAAATGCCCTTATATGGTAAAATTACCATTTTGCCGCTTTTTACTTCTTAAAATAATTTTTCCACAAAATTAGGCAATTAGTCAATTTCAATCTCACGATTGATATTTAACCTTTAATAAAAGTCTATGTCTGATGAAAATGACACAGTTTCCCTTTTCTCAATAAAAATGAGAAATTTGTAATTTAGCCTACGTACTTTCAAATATTTCTGGTTCCGAAAGTGATTTTCATCACACCGATACATATCCCAAATTATTTTCATGCTAAATAATTAACAATAACTCATATTTCTCGTTTTGATCAAATTTTGTTTTAGTCCTTCAACTTTTCTAGTTTACAATTTAGTCATTTCTCTACATTTTCACATCTACAATTCTTTTTATTGTTTTCCATATCCAAATATAATATTACTTTCACGAACCCTAAGCCCTATCTAACACATATTGAAATTTTTCTTAAAATTTTACTATTTTCGACCCAAAAACAATGTCGAGTTTCAAATCAAAATTTTTTGGCATTACCAGATGCATCACTCATCAAACCTGAAAAACAATCTTTACATGTATGTGGGAGTTATTTAGGTTAAGGATGCTGGAGATTGTACTTCCACCACTAGTTGCATTCTCTTGTTGGGATTTGCTTCCATCAGTTAATTGTCAAAATACCATCCAATAGCATCCAACTATAGCAAAATCCTCAACTAAAGTTGATTATAGGGTTGTTACTACCTTAAAATACTTTAGGTGATGTACCTCTTGAAAGAACTCTAGGTTCCTCTCTCTCATCCTCCTCATATTTTCTCTTATAATCCTAGAGCTACATATTGTTATCATTCATGTGCTTGGTAGAAAATATAGAAAAGTTAAAAAAATAAATTTATATCTATTCATTGCTTGGTTGAGTTAAAAACTGAGAGGAAAGTTTTTGTCCTTTTGAAATCTGCATAAACTAACTTACATACCTCTCTCATTTTCTCTTCTCTTATCTTCAAATTTGGAATGATTTGTTTTATGTATTAGGATAAATTATTTTCATCTCTCTTTTCTTGCCTATCAAGCATAATCAAAATTTATCATCTCTCTGTTTTCTTCTCCCTCTTTTCACTTTTCCACTCAATTGGAAAAACATAAGTCGATTTGCTCCTTGTCCTTACTTAATGTCCCACTTGATGTTTGGACACAAGTTGAATAGGATAAGTTTACAACAGTTTATAAATGGAGAGTAAAGCAAGGAGAGAAATCAACACATGATGTTTGTTAACAAAATTTGGATCAACAATCCTATGTCTATGAAGCCTTACTTAGAGAATGATTTTCACTCAACAATTTATCTGGTACAAAAATTGGCTTAAGCCCAATCTACCCTCTAACAATGGATAATTGCAGTCCCAAAGTCGAACCTAAATTGTTATCAATAATATCTCTCCGAGAAAAAAAGAGTGTCACAAAATAACAAGTGAAACCCCCCCCCCCAAAATTGATTACAAAAGACACTAAAAAACCACATCACAATGTGTGACAAAGAAACATTTTGATAAGCTTAAAACTCTTAGTAAATGGTTGAATTTCTTTCTTGAAATATCTTCAATAGTTATCCCATAACTTCCTTCAAGTAAAACAACCAGTTTGGTCTCCAAGTAAACAGATAAGGATAAGGTATGAAAGTTGATCATTCTCTTACTCTCCAAATTTGATTAACAACATTAAGGATAGAAAGTTGATCCTTCTCTTACTCTCTAAATTCGATCAACAACATTAAGGATAGAATATAATTTGGCTCGAGGACCATTTGATAATATAGTAACACATCATGAAGATCAAAGTAAAAAATGTCAATTTTATGTCCAAACTGCTTACTAAAAGGTCTGTACTAATAGTTGTTCAAACAAAGAATAGAATACAGTGACAAAACATGTCGTTCAAGGAGTTGTTCAAACTTCAAATACAAGACAGCTAAGGTCCCAATATCAACCAAACACACCCTTAATTTGTTATTCTAATCCTGCAGCATTTGAATTGTTTGTTATTTCAATAACTTTCCTTCTCATAAAGGAATACTATTGCCATTTTGTTTTTGCAAATGTTGGGTTTCCTTGTATTTTATTCAATCAATCGTCAATGAATAAAATATAAGGCTTTTTTCCTTATCTCTTCCAAAACCTTATAATCAAAATGTCAACGAATTACTCAATCTGATACTCGAATTTTATTATCTACTACATTTGACTGTTGAGTCAAACTCAAAGCATTGAGTTTCAACTTGGAAGTTAATTATACACAATTTTTTAAGGTAGGTTTGAGGTCCTATACTATGAAAATCACAAAACTCCTAATCAAATTTAGGATTTGACTCATTTTGGATTCACAAGTGCTCGTTAGCATCTTTTAAGTAAAAAAACAAATTACAACCGAAATGGAGGTTAATTTGGATGATCTCTAGTTGACTTTTCAACCACGCTAACCCTTCATTTTCCATTTGATGCTTCGGGATCCGGTGCGTCTGGACCTCTAATAGATAATGCAATTTTTATTTTACCCTTCAGTATTATTATTTCTTTAGTATAATAATGATTTTAATTATTATTTAATATAACATAATTTTAATATTATTATTTAATGTAAATATAATATAAGTATTTTTATTATAATTTAATGTAAATATAAATATATTTTATCATTTATTATTTCATTTAATATATATAAAAATATTTTTAATGGGTCACTTTTTTATTTTGATGACTTTATAATTACTGCGCTTGAATCTAATTTCTTTTTGTTAATTTAATTTTACTGTTGTAATATCTGTGATTACTGTTTTTAGTTTGATTAAAACCAATCTGATTCAAAGAAAACTAAATAGAATTGATTTAGTGAGCACCAAGCTAATCAGGCCCATCATTTTTTTTGGTTTAGAATAATTAATGACAATACTATTTGTAAATTTGCAATTTGCCAGTGGCAGGCATCATCATTAAACGCTATTCTCTCTAGATACGTTGGGTAGCAGTGGGATAAAAGCGTGACAGATTGTGTCGGCAACTCCTGTACGGTTGGTTTTTAATGTATTATTAAAACTCTTATATCAATAGTTAATTTGTATTTTATCTTTTGAAAATGAATAAAATAATTTCTATATATGATTTGTATTCTATCTCTTAAAAAATGTATAAATTTATATTTATACATTAGATAAAAAAATAAATTAATATTTCTATTAAAAATTTTATCTATTTTTATTGTTAAAAATTAGTCTTTGTATGTCAGCATTAGGTACGCGTGACATGTCATATGCCACTGTTTGGTTATCTGTCAACCATGTCATTTTTTAACAATAGAAAATAAATAAAATTTTTAACAGAAATGATCAATTTGATCTAAAATACATAGATTACTTTACTTATTTTTCAGTAGAATGGATAAAATATAATCAAACACCTAATACAAAGACATTATATTTTTACTCGAATTTCAATTAATTACTATAATAATTTTTTAATAAATATTGTTTTAAATCCCATTTTGATTAATATTTTGTGAGCGCAATTTTAAAAACCAAACATCAACTTCTTTTAATCACTACACTAATCATGAATTTTCAGTTCTCAACTCGGCGGACCCATCGAGCTAATTGGTTCACATGTAGCAACATTATCAAATCATAATTCAATGAGTATATGAGTATAAGGGTCCGTTTGATTACCAGTAAAATATTTTCCGTAAAATGATTTCTGGAAAATATTTTACTTTTCTGTAAAATGATTTACTGAAAAATATTTTTTGGTATTTGATTGAATCTGTGTAAAATATTTTCTACTGTTTGGTAGATTTCCTGAAAATATTTTCCGGAAAAGCTGTTTTTACATATATTAATATATATTAATAAATTTTTATATTTTAAATTGTTTTTACATATATTGAAATAATTTATTTATAAATAAATAAATCAAATTAAATATATAATAATACTCAATTATTAAAATATAAAAGCATTGCAAACTACTTCCAAAATTTACTAATTAGTAGTGAATCAATTATAGTGATCTCCTGATGAAATTACGCTCAGCATAAAAGCAATTACGAGAAAAGAATTCAATGCCAAAGTACAAGATAAATGGAACTAGTCATTACTTGGTTTGAGGTTAATGCTTGCAATAGAGGGATCAACACATTCGGTTGATAACTTTAAGAAATTGATTCGAGGTCAATTATTCTTCTGAATCATAAAATGGGAAAAAGAACAATAAAATTAATGATACTGAGACAATAAAAATTATAACAGATAGAAGATCGTTGATCTTGGTCTTCCAGATGTCGATGTTTGCACCAAAGATGCGGCAACTCTCATTAACAGCCCATTACCGCACAATTATACACAAAAGCACCTGCCTGTGCCTTGACAGCAAGCACATTCCACTCTTGTCCATCCCTGTTTCCCTCCTCTGGATTCTAAGAATGCAGAACATTTACTCCATCATCATGCCCTCCATGACCTCCAGCTCCTATTACTAGTAAATTGTTTCCGCATGCTTTAAATGCCAGCCCCCAACCGTAGGAAGAGGCCGCCCTCACAGGTAGTCTCTTCACAACACTCCATGAGTTATTAACCTTATCATATTTCTTAACTTCATTAGTTTCTTAATTAGCAGAGTAAAGCTGATTATTTACAACAACAACTAAAGGAGGTGAACGCATAGCAAGATGAAACGTACCTGCATCGCGACCAGGGTACATATTTTCTATCCTCCTCTATGACCTTGTCTCAATATTGTCTCTAGACCTCTGCCAAAAAATGCAATAGAATGTTCTTATAGTCTCGAGACAAAAGAGTAGAAGTGCAGAAAATAGAATTTCAAGATATGCTAATGGTCTCCTACATGCTCTTAAACATGTTCAACATGTTACCAACTCATTTCACAAACAATTGGCATATGAAAACGAGTCCAAAATATAAGATCTCAGACCAAATCATCAGGCAAATATTTGCAACATGTAATATATACTTAAAACATGTCAAAACCTTTACCAAAGTTCAACAAAGATATACATTAATAGAAATTTGACACTGAAACAAACTGAAGCAAATCAGTAATTTACAAAAACAAATACCATTATGCACCATTATATCTACAGTAGTTAATCAAATTCATGAATATCCAATATGCATTAATATTTCGTCAGTTTTTTCTTTCTTTCTAAAAGGATGGTCCCCCTTTGTGTTTTCACCTATTGATAAATGCTATACTTCTTCCTGCGGTCTTGACTCCTCCAACAGTATATATATACATATACATGGCTCATATTATTACTATAATAAAAAACTGAAAGACATATGCATAATATATATAATTAAAGCACTTGTTTTTCTTACCGAAGTTGCAAGCCAAACTAACCAAATCAGGTCTTAGTTTAACCAAACTAACCTAGTACTTATTTCTGAAAAAGTAAAAAATTTTATGTCCATTTTGAAGAATAACCCCATCTAATTGAAACCACCAATTTTTTAAGCTGTAAACCCACAAAATTCCTACATCGTTTAACCATCAAAATTCCTACATCGTTGCAACCAATTACAATAGCTTATTCCATTAAAATAGTCATATAAAAAGGTATTTAATAATCAGCATAATGGCAGAGATCTTCTAGTAGTCAAACTTATTTTAACATTGAATTTTCTAAGGAAATTTGGATTGAACTAAAAGTCTTATTGGTATTTTTGATTGGTTTGTTTCTCAAGCATAAAGTCTTTATATATGAGTTGCTAACAATTTTTAATATTCAAGAAATAAAAGATCAAATCTCAAGCATAAAGTCTCTCTATTTGACATTTTTAAACAAAAACTTAACAGTAAGGATAATCACCTCAATACTTCTTTTTAATCCATTAACTCAATGCTAAAACTAAACCATGGAATCAATTATAATGCAAAGGAATAAAAGCATTAACAATTTATTCCAGTAAATAAGACCCACGGCATTCAGAATATCATAGTATATTTAAGGAAATATTAAGAACAACCTATATACCATTCCAACAACATTAGCAAAAAAATAGTTTATTGCTGAAAAAAAAACCCTTAGCTAAAAACTGAAGCTTTGAAGGTAGAAATATAACAATGAGTTTATTTTGTTAAAAAAACTTGAAATGAAATGTTGAGATTTTTATAGAGAAAATAGCAAGAAAATTAAAAGGGAAAGCTTCCCTTAGTGAAGAAGTGGGGGTCGAGTGGTGTAGGGAAGAAGAGGATGAGTTTTCATCCTTTTTCCGATTTCTGGAAAATCCAGCAAAAACCACCAATTTTAAGCTGTAAACTCATAAAATTCCTCCATGGTTTAACAATAAACAATAACCCCATTTCATTGATCCACTAGCAATTACTAAAAATCTAGCTTAAAAAGTCATAAATTATGAAAAAAGGAAAAGAAAATTGATTTTGTTGATCATCATATCAGACTAAAGAGAAAGCGAAATTGAGCCAAAAAAAAAACTTGAAGCTTTTGGGTGACTCACCGACAGATCTATGGAGCAGAAAGATGGAGAAGGAAGACGAAGCTGAGAGACAGAAATGGTGAGGCAGAGATGAGGAGGAGAGGCGGAAGCTTTGAGGAAGGGAGAACCACTGCTGCTTAGAAGAGAATGGAAAATGTCTTACGGCTTAGAAATTGGTAAGACATTTTCCGGAGGAATGGCTTTGATTTTACCGTGTTTCGGAAAATGTTTTCCGAATTCATTTTCCCCCAAACAAACACCGAAAATTAAGTAAAATGTTTTCCGGAAAACATTTTACACCAAACAAACGCACCTTAAATTTTAATAAAAGAAATTGGCATGCATCAATTGAACCAAATATTAAGTTTGAATTAAAGTGGTTCACATGTAAAAATAAAATCTACATCAGCTAAATCGCGAGAGAAGTAACAAATTAAAACAAAAGTTGAACTTGATTTTTTTTTTAAAGAAAGAGAGTTTTAAAGCCTTTAAGAGAATGAGGGAGGAAAGTGCATTAATATTGTTATTATGCTAGAATGATTTGAAACATGGACAAATTAGAGGTGTTCATAGGTTAAAACTGTGCATCATATTAACGCATTTTATATTAACTTAAGTTCGGCCAATCTAAAATATGGGCTTATATTTTTTTCTAAATCTGCCAACATTTATAAATAGTTAACTTAAACTCATTTTAGACCTACCCCTATTACCAAAAAATTAATATTTAATTTTTAAATATATATTAATTTATATTATTTTTAATTAATATTTAATAATTTTAAATATTTTTTATTTATTAAAATTGTATATATAGTCACCTTAACAATGTTTAATGTTTACATCATAGTAATATTATTATATATTACTATAAATTTAATTTTTTGTGTTATAAATTATATAATATATAAAAATAACATGAAATAAAATATTACTAATTTAAAAACAAGTTGGGTCGAGCTCGAGCCTTGACTGATCAAGCATAAGCCCAACTCATATTTTAAACAGGCCTGAATTTTTTGCTCAAGCCTATTTTTCGAGCATAACATTTTTGCCAAAATCTTCCCAAATTTCGAGCGGGCCTTTTGGCTTGGGCGAATAACTCGACCCATGAATAAGTCTACTGATAACTCTCCCTCTGGCATTTAGTTGTTTGTCCTTGCTTGATTATTGAAAGCGTTATGTTAAGTTGTTATGTGCCCAACCCTTGAACTTATGACAAAACTACATTTGAATTACTCAAATTTTAAGGCTAAACAATCTTTAAAAAATAAGGTAAATTATATTCAATGTCAGTAAATTATTAGTATGTTTACATTTTAGTTACATAATTTCAAAAAGTTATAAAATGATCACTAAATTATTCGAAAGTTTCCATTTAAGTCATTGAACTATTTGAAAGTTTTTATTGAAGTCACTAGGCTAGTACGTTTTTATCCAAAAAAAGTGCAGCTAGTGAGTTCCAAGAGACGATTCCACGACCAGTACAATGGATCAGTATCCACCAACAAGTAGAATAATATACCTTAGATCTAAGCTGACATGATAGTTAATGTCGAATCGGAGAAGAAAATTGTTTTGATTTTAGTTCACAGATTTGTAATGTTTAAAACAATTTCATAAAAAAAATAAACTGTAGAAGAGAATAGGAATAAGAGCTTCCAATTGGTATAGTGGTACAAACAAAAAAGGTCATACAACAACAATTTTAACAATATAGTGAATTAAATGAAAATTTTCAAACAATTCAATGATCATTTTGTAACTTCTTAAAGTTGAGTGACCAAACGTAAATTTATCAATAATTTAGTTAACTTGAGTGAGTTTACTTAGAAAATATTAGACAAGTAAAAACAGGGTTAGTTAAATTTCAATTTTTGTCATATAAAATTGATATAGTTTCTTCTAAGAATGTCAACTAATGTCACTGATTAGAAAATCGAATCAACTAGCCGTTTAACAAGTTTGAGAGTCAACTGGTAAAAAATCGAAAATGAAATAATTGTTAAAATCGATTTTTTTTTAAAATTTTTTTCCCATTAATTGAAGGTTTTAAAACAAAATAAAAATGAATTTTTTTATATTATGTTATGGGCTGTTTTAAATCTAATTTAAGGGTTATTTTATAACCGAATTTTAAATTAAATCCATTTTACCTAATTTGATCAATTTGTGCGATAATAATGATAATGATGAAGAATTTAAGGTCTAACCAATTCTGCTGGAAAATTGAACAATTGAAAGTAGGAGAATATATCATTTATTCTTTTAATTCTTTTTGAAAGTTTTTTCATATATTTATATTTGTATACAAGCTAAATAGATATTCGAAAAACAATATTTAAAATAAAATAATGGTTAAATTCCGCTATTAGTCCTTGTACTTTGCGAAAGTTGTGGATTTAATTATTGTACTTTAATTTGATCATTTTTAGTCCCTATACTTTTCAAATTTTAAAATTGCAGTCTTCACCAAACAATAACTATTAAATTCATTAAGTTAAGTTTTGCTATTTTCAAAATCTGATGCGCTAAACATATTATCATATGTGTAATGCAAAGTCAACTTGTTATTTACATATATTATGCACTAAAAATTCTAGTTAATGAATTAACAAATGTCATTTGTGCCAAGACTGAAATTTTAAAATTTGAAAAGTATGGAGACTTAGAATGATATAATTGGAAAATATGGACTAACTTTATAACCTTCTATATAGTACAAGACTAGTAATTAACTTTAACTGCTATTGTTTGAGTTAGGACTAAAATTTTAAATTTCAAAAATCAAAAAGTACAGGAACTAAAATTGACCAATTCGAAAAAGTGAAGGAACTAAAATTGATCAAATTAAAGTACAAGGACTAAATCCATAATTTTCACAAAGTAAAGGGACTAATAGAAAATTTTAACCTAAAATAACCTGAAAAATATAGATGTGAGATGTTGAATGGCGTGCTGCCTAATATCTCAAGGCTGGTTACAAACAGCGCTGTAGAAGTTAATCATTTCCTAGAGCGGAAAACTTCAACGGTTTTTTTGTCTTTATAACTTTTGTCG
This sequence comes from Gossypium hirsutum, assembly GCF_007990345.1. NCBI lineage: Eukaryota > Viridiplantae > Streptophyta > Magnoliopsida > Malvales > Malvaceae > Gossypium > Gossypium hirsutum. The sequence continues at coordinate 21,648,059 of NC_053438.1, forward strand.
GGCCTTGCGTGATATTTGACTGATCATATGCTTTGTGTTCTTTTTTTGTAGTTTTCAACTTGGTCATGCATGCATTGCCATTTCTTTTCACCTTTTTTTTTTCTTTCCCTGAGAGAATAAAAGCTTCAACCAATCAATGTTTCATGGATTTCATCACCTTTCCCACGACCAAACCACCAGCTCGTGATTTTCCCATGCAAAAAGGTTTGAAGGATTGAAATTTTCACGCTTTCATTGGAGCTCTTATTTTCTTTTTCTTTTTTTTTTTCTTTTAGTAATTAATGAGATAATCTACACCTACGCAGTAAGTAGTTGAATTCAGAATTCTTTCATGACTATAAAGTGATTTTGGCAAAATGAGTTTCGTGAATCCTGCATTTTTGTGGCCAATGTAAGGCCGAAAGGTGTTCTTGTTTTTTTACCTTTTCAAATGTACCTATAAAGATTAAATTGAAATGAAATGAAAACACACACTGCCAATTCAGAAAAGGAAAGTAGCCGACGTGATGGATTTACGCTTTTACAAATATATTTTATGGTGCATTACTATTTATCATCTATTGTTGGGATTTTAACTCTTTTTGGCGTTCTTGTTTTACTTATGGTTCCAACATCACTTGGGATAGTAAGGTAGGGTAGCATTTGAGACAATGAATTTGGACAGTTAAAGTGCACTAAATTTGTTGGCATTTTTAACTTGATTCATTTTGATTAGTTTTCTATTAACAAATAATCTAAGAATTGAAGCTGCAATTGTTTTTTAGCTTGTTGGTGGATTTTATTTCAAAGAAAAGAATAGAGAATGATTGATTGATTCATAACAATCTTATCCTCATCTTTTTTGTTGGGGGGTTAAAAATAAAACAAGTACATCAAATCAATTGTTCAAAAGCATTACAAGCTTTATCTTGTTGAAGAGCCCCTACCACCTCAATACGTGGTACATCGAAAATTTGTAAACTTGACTTCCAGGCTAGGAAAAGCTTAGCCAATCGATCTACAATTAGGTTTCTCTCTCTGGGCACATATTTGACTTGCCATTGTCCTACAGAATGCATAATCCTTTGAACTCGTCTAAGTGTTGTGATGCCTGAGTCTTCCAATCCCTTATTTGTCAAGGCCTTACCCACATCTGAACTATATGTCTGAACTGTGGCCCGTTTATAACCTTTATTTAATAGAATGAGGATTCCATCTAGTATACCCCAAAGTTCTGCCTCAAAAGGGGTACAACTACATGGTAGCGATTATAACCTAAAATCCAGTTACCTAACTAATCTCGTAGCACACCACCAATAGAAGCATTCCCAGTGACTCGCTCCACAACACCATCAGAAAATAGGTGAACCCATATTCCTCCAGTTTACGTTTGGTAACACTTATGTAGGACATTGGGCTTATAAATGTTTCGACTTGATTTCAATTGTTCTGCCCAACTAAAGGAAGCTTTGATTGTTTCGTAAGCTGACCAAGTAACATTCTGAAAGATGAAAAGATTTTTATTCTTCCAGATTCGCCAACTGATTATACCAAAGAGACATGGCCAAATGACGCCATGATCCTACAATCTCCTGTGACAACAAAGGTTAGAAGATAACCAAATTTGACAAGGGTTAAAGAAGAACCTATTTTTCTATTCAATTAGGACCACATACATCCACACTTCCTTTTTAATCAAACAATCTCGAAGGATATGGAGAGCATCTTATATTTCATGGCCACATATAAGGCAAGAGCTGTTGTGACCCAATCCTCGCCTGGTGCGTTTTGAGTTAGTTAATAATCTCTGCTTGTAACCAAGCCAAAGAAAAAAACGAACTCTTTAAGGTCCTTGATATTTCTAGGTATTCTTCTAATGGATATCTTTAGGATTCCAAGAATCTTGTTTTATCGACCAGAAAATGCTACGAACAGAAAAAGAACCTGAAGTCGAGGAAGCCTAAATCACCTTATCTAAACCCGAATCCTGATGTGGAGGAGGAATACTTACTATTCGTTCAATCACCTCGTCAGGTAACCACACACGAAAAAGATCCAGATTCCAAGTTCCATCAAGCGTTACCAAATCGCTGAGGATGCACTCCAAATCAATATTTGCATGAGCAAGAATATGTGAAATTAAAGGACCAATTCTTGGGATCTAAGAATCCTTCCAACATCGTATATTGGTACCATTATCCACTAACCAAGCTAGGTTCTCATATAAAAGGGATCATACCTTAGAAAGAGACCTCCATAAGTGCGAACATTGGCTCCTAGCAATAGAGTTCGGAAGTTGGTCCTTGATCTCATATTTCGTATGAAGAATACGAACCCATAAGGCATTGTCCTTACTGACTAAATTGAACCCAATCTTCATAAGAAACAAGTTATTCTGGTAATGCAAATGCCGAAATCCAAGACCTCCTCAGGATCTAGGCTAACAAATGGAATCCCACCTGACCAAAGCAAGTTTTGGATGATCGCTAGTATAGCCAAAATAAACAGTCATACAATTTGCTCAATTTCTTCACAAACTCCTTTTGGGATCATCATAGTATGCATAAAGTAATTCAAGATAGCAAGGAGGACAGAGTGACCCTTCCTGCAATTGATAACTTCCTTGCTTCCCAACTGTGTAATTTACACCTCACCTTTTCCACAACAAAACTCAGGGCACTTTTAGTAACCATATCATGGAGCAAAGGTACACTAGATACATTCCAAGGTTTTGAACAACCTGAAAGCCAAATAATTGACTAATTCGAGTGCAAATACCATTTTCCAGTCCTTTTGAGAAATAGATGTTACTTTTCCAAGCATCAATCTTGTGCCCAGAAAAAGCGCAAAAATGCTCTAATATACCTACTAACAAATAAGCTTGCTCCGACTCTGCTTTATAGAAAATGACCAAATCATCAGCGAAAAATAAATGAGACAAAGCAGGACCTAATCTTGAAAGACAAATAGGGCACCATTCATTTTTATCAATTTTTGTGTGAATAAAATGGCTTAGTGATTCTATGCACAACACAAAAAGGTAAGGTGATAATAGACAACCCTTTCGGATATCTCTAGCCGGTTTGAATTTTTGAATGGGAACTTTATTTCAGAGAACCTACATAATCAAGGAAGAAATAGCTACCATGATTACTGAATTAAAAAAATCTGGAATCTCCGCAACCTATAAGACACCGATAAATTTTTAGCTCACTCTGTCATAAGCCTTTTCCAAATCTAACTTGACCACCATCCAATTCTTACCACCTAATTTTTTCCACATGGAATGAATTACTTCTTGTGCTATAATAACATTATCAGAAATGTTACGTCCTATAATGAAACTGGCTTGTTCCTGCGAGATAAAGTTATGAAAAAAATCAATTTGAATCTATTAGCAATTACTTTCATCACCAATTTTTACATTACTAAACACAAGTTGATAGGACGAAATTGGCTAAAGCCTTCAGGATTATCTTTCTTCGGGATAAGCATGATCAGTGAATTGTTCAACTCCGGATCAATGGTGTTACCAGTGAAAACTCCTTGAACCCTCTCACAGACTACATTGCCTACAGTATCCCACTGACTCTGAAAAAAATGCGCATGAAAGCCATCACTTCCCAGAGCTTTCAATGGATCCATGTTGAGTAAAGCTTTCTTTATTTCTTCATTGGACACCAGCTTTTCCAAGAAATCAATATCTTGAGTCTTAAGCCTAGGGAAAATATTAGAAGGTAAATCTCTCATGGGTTCAGGTGTTTTTCCATAAATATTCTTTAAAAAAACCAATTGCCTTTGATTGAAGGATATTCTGGTCGGAACACCACTCCCTATTGTGAATGCATAAAGCCATGATATGATTGAATTTCCTTTCTTGGACCGTACGAATATGGAAAAATTTGGTGTTACGGTCACTAAGTTGGAGCCAATCACATCGAGCTTTTTGCCTTCAAAGGAGCTCTTCATGATTTAGCAAATTTTCCAACTCTTCATGAACATCAACCTTTAGTTGAGCTAACTGACTAGAGGTAGAATGATCCAGTGCCCTCTGAATATTAGAAACTGATTGCATAAGTTACCTTTTGCAAGTACCAATAAATCCATGCACGATCTTGTTCTATTCCTTAATTTGCACAATAAAATCAGTGAGAGAGCTAGCCATATTGTCCGAAAATTTCCACTTATCTTTCACAAAGGAAGGAAATTTAGCATGCTTCATCCATCCCGTTAGGAACCAAAAAGGTCTCTTTATAGCTAATCTAATTTTCGGTTTGGTCCTCAAAAGAATAGGCCTATGATCGGCCTTAATCGTTGGCAAGTGAGAAACAAGGCATTGTGTAAAAGTTGAAACCCAAGTATTATTAGGGAACGCTCAATCTAATCTTTCAAACATGCCAGCTCTTTGCCAAGTGAAGGATGGACCGATATAGCCTACATCCTGCAAATTACAAGAATCTATAAAATTGCCAAAAAGGTTACATATTTTCCTTGTGACATAAATGTTTTCTTATAAGCAGGTGAAAGAATAGCATTAAAGTCACCCATAATTAAACATGGGAAAGAATCAAGAAGTAAAGTAGATTTTAAATCTTCCCAAATACCCTTCCTTTTCTTTTTGTCCAGATTCCCATAAAAAATGAAATAAAAATGGAATTAGATTGAACATTACCATAGACACGAAGAAGAATAAACTGCGGATAATTTTGGATAATTTCAATCCGAATAGAATCCTTCCAACCTACTCAGATTCCTCTTGAAAAACCAATAACTTCAACACTGTGAGAATAATAAAATCTAGTTTTTCAATGATAAAATTAGCATTTTTACCATTTACTCTCGGCTCCAACAAGCACACAATATTTGACCCATATTCGATATTATATTCACAAAAAAATGAATAAATTTATTACTAACGCAACCTTGGAAATTCCACGAGAAAATGGTTAGATTTAAATCCATATAAATTATTAAAATAACATTAATAATAAAAACCAAAACAAAACCTTGCTAAACAATAGGTTCCCTCATTTCCTCTTTCTCGGCCTTTAAGCTTGGATCACCTAAGGCCAAAGAATCAATGGGTTGCGTGGATATGGCCTCAGCCAAGTGGGCCATTGATTACCTTAAAAGAAATCGAGGGTTACTAACCATTTTAAATTTGTTTCCCCTTCCATGTAACATTTTATTGTGATTTTTTAGTAACCTTAAACCTTCATTTTCCCCAAAAATTTTTCCCAGCAACCGTATTCTTTCCTTTCCCCATCATCACAACAATTTGCCCTTCCAACAGGTCGTTGGCTCTGGTTTTGTGAGTCTCCTTAAAGGTGATCACTGAGTGTCTACTAGGGTCAAGCCCGTTCCACGATTTCAAAGTCGTAACATCCACGATCACTTTCAACGAACACCTTTCCTACCAACTTATTTCCCAACTATCCCCCTCATACATTATGCGAAACGACAAGTTCACTCCAGTAGCAGACCCACCATCTTCAGCCCAACCATGAACTTTCAAGACCACTGAATTTGCAAGGGAATTTCTAGGCTGTTCCATACCCCAACTCGACAACTTTAATTTACAAAAAACCATCGACCTACTAACCAAACTATCCCTTGGCCCGAAGTACTAACCCCCATCACGTTACAATCCCTTAGCCCATTGGAAGTCCTAGAATAGGCTTTATTTGGATTACTTACCAGCACATTAGATGAATTGGCCCTATTAGCAAACCCACAAACTTTATTCAACAACCTAGCAGGGCCTGCTAAGTTTTTAAAGCCCAAGGCATTAAGTAGGCCTCTTTCATTACTACGACCATTTAGTTGGCCCTCATTAAGCAATCTAGTCGCATCATCTTGATTACCTTCAGGTACAGTTTCTTTCCCTTTTCTACGCCGACTATCCAATAAATCTTTGGTTGTCTGAGATTCGTTCTCAACGGTAGCCTCCATATCAGTCAATGCCTTAAAACAAGACTCCTCATTTATCTTGGCCTTAACTTCATACCCTAAATGTACTGACTCTTTTAATTTACAATGTGATTTTTTCTCCACCAGCATCTAGGGTCCGTATCTATCACTTTTCTCCCCGCTCCATCAACAACCATACCAACCACCTCCGGCGAAGTTTCCAACGTTGTTGCACATTTTTCAACGGTAAGTTTAGAATCCCTAATGGGGAAAACATCCTTAGCATGGCCATATTGCCCATATTGAAAACAAATTATGGGTAAAAACACATACTCAACGCTTTGTTTTTTTTCCACTGGTTAAAACTTAAGACACCAAAGGGTTGTCCAAGTTGACATACACAACCATATGGGCAAAACGACCTCTAACTTTGTTATCTGTGTTTAGATCAATTTTGCTACCTTACCAATTAACCCCCTATTTTGACCAAAATTTTTTATTTATATAAGTAACTTGGTAGGCCTGGAAGTCGAATCCACGACAACACAACTCTCGAAAATGACTACACAAGATTAAAGGATACTAACCAAGGTTGCACTGTCAGATAATGGCTAAAAATAATTCAAGGTCCTTCCGAGAGCACCTTTTTGTAACCGATCTTGTTCTGGAATTTGGCCAAGAAATATCCATTCTTGTTGTCCATCAAATGGAATGGTGATGAGGGCTTCCACAAACTGTAAATTTTATTCTGTAGTACCGAAAAGCCAATATTACGCCCCAAAAGCTTCAGGACCACCGTATTTTCCATATCCCTAATAAGAATTCGATGAATCTTATCCTTATACTTTAAGTGTATTTGAAGCTGACAAGAGACTTGCATATGAAGATATTTATGGGACAATTATTGCAGATAATTTAATAGATAAATTCAGCCTTTAATTGAGAGTTTTAAGCTTATAAAAAAATGTTGTTGAAGAGCTTTTGTACCAACCAATAAATAGGTTGTTGGTTGACTTGCTCTGATGTGCCTTTGGAAATTTTTTCAATCAAGTATTGTGCTTTGTTTTCTTTTTATTTTTGCACTATTGTTTTAGGCTTTTTATTGGAAAGTTATTATGACTTGTAAGTGAGGTTGTTTAGGGTGAATGATTGTAACACTGGGATCCTTTGTTGGGGCTGTAATTATCCATTGTGTAAGGGTAGATTGTGTTTTAGCCAATAGGGTTTCAGATCCATTGTTGAATAAAATCATTTATTAAGTCAGGCTCCGTAAATGTAGGGTTATTTATTCGAACTATGTTAACAAATATTGCATGTTGATTTCTTTCCTTGCCTTACTTTTCTTTTATAATATATTTATTAAATTGCCTTGTTCCAACTTCTATTGCAACATCAATTAGGACATCGAATTGGGACATCATTTTCAATTGGTATCAAAGTAGGTTTCAATAGTTGTTTGGAATTGATCTAGTATTTGGTTTTCAACCATGGAACCCATAAAGGAAGTTATTTCAATTATTCGAGCCTTGCTACTACTCAGTTAATCAAACTATGACTATTAAAAGGCTTGCATGAGGGCTTTTATCTTATCAATCGATGAAGTTGCTTGGGAAACTATAGAAAATAAGTGGACTCAACCCTCTATTACTGCCTTTGATGGTACCACTCAACCCAAGGAAAAAAGCAAATATACTCTTGAAGAAAAAAAGAGTTGCTCTTGGCAATTTTGAAGCCTTGTATGCAATTTTTAGTGGAGTTAACATGGAGTAATTCAAGGTGATTTCTATATGTGAATTGCTAATGAGGCATGGAACAATTTTTCAAAATAGAAATAAAGGAAATGATACTAAGTTTGAAATTTAAGAATGCATAAAGATAAGTCTATTTCTGAATTTTATGTCAAGTTATGTAATAATTCTAATGAGGTTTTTTGTCTTGGTAAATGTTTTTCTAAGGTTAAATCAGTGCGCAAAGTGCAAAGGTCTTTTCTAGAATGGTTTGTCATTAAAGCCATGACAATAAATTAAGAAAAATACATTAAAGCCTTAAGTTGGATGAGTTAATCGGTTCACTTCAAACCTTTAAGTTGAATTATAAGAAACAAAACAAAATGAGACTTGAAAATAACATTTCTTTCAAGATTCAAAAGGTTATTTTAGTAGAGAAATGAATAGTGGAGGCTACTGATGAGATCAAGGAGCAAATAAATTTGCTCATGAATACCATGAAAAGATTCTCTAAGAAGGGAATTAAATTAGATGTTGAAGGAACTAATAGTAATGGCAAGAAGACTCATATGAAGGAGGAGAATTCACAAGCAAATAAAAAGATTGTTCAATGTTATAAATGCAAGGGATTTGGTCACATTCAATCAGAATGCTAATATTAAGAGGAAAAAGTCACTGGTAGCCACTTGGAGTGATGAAGAAAGTATTTCTTATATAGATGAAAATTAGAGAAACTATGTGCTTTTACTTTTACTGGTCTAAACCATGTTTCAACAGATTCTAGAACAAAAAAAGATTCAGATAGTGAAGATGTTCCCTTTGAACCTTTGAAAGATGCTTTCAGTCATATATTAAAGAAATTAAGAATATTATGTCAATTGAATGATTCCTTAAGGAAGAAGTTATCATACTAAAATGAGAAAAGGAAATGCTCAAAACCATAGTTCAAGAAAAGAATGATGCTTTAAAAATCACCAAGAAAGAGTTAGCTTATTCGAAAGTTGTCTTCAAGAAGTTTGAAGGCCAAATTTGAAGCTTGATGAAATTTTGGCTTCAAGGAGATTTGAACCAGGCCATAAAGGACTTGGTTAAATCAATAAAGGTAAAGAACATATCACTCTTACAATTTTTGTTAAAGTTAAAAATGTGGGTTCTTCTATGTTGAAGTCTAGTGAAATTAGTGTAGTTTTTCGTCATATGTACTTGTAATTTTTTGAATATATTTATTTAATAAAATTGCATCATTTACATTAGTTTTGTTTTTATTTGTCCTCAATGGTTTTTACACAAAAAAAATGAACAAGAAAATATTGGCTCAGTAATTACCTAACGCTTAACAAATATTAAGTTGCATTATGTGGTCAAATTAGAATGTGAGAAGATAACCTATATTAGTAAGTAATCTAAATGGTTCATAGTTTAATGATCCAAAATTGAGCAAATCTATTCAAGGACTATTATGTCACTTATGAAGTTCAAATAGGGAGATACATTGTCTTTGGTGTCAGAGAAGTTGACTCCAAATAGATAAAGATTAAATGTTATTGTTTAAATTGATAATACATCGGAAATGACCCAAGTAGAATTAATCCTAAATCTATTTATAGATTTATTCACTTGAGACGTTTATAATGTGACTTACCTCAATCTTGAGTAAGTGATTGGCTATGTGTGTGTGACTCGTATACTATTATGTATTAAAAGCCTAAGTTTAATTGGTAATAGAACCAGAAGTTGGTACATTGAGTATACAAATTTTTTATAGCATGGTTTCACTCACAATAGGGGAATTCATAGCTCATTAAAGGGTAAACCATATCCTCTTATAGGCATTATATGATAGATGGAAAAGTAAAATGGCCACAAGTCATTTATCTAGGATGAATGAATTAGTTACTACTTTTTAGGAAATAAATTTTTCATGAAGGAGATATAATAGTTACAATGCGATAAAAGAAGATTATATTGGGTGAACAGATTTAACCCAAAGAGATTAAGGATATCTTATGAGGGCAATACACATTATAATGCCATTGGATGAGCACTTAATAAAGTCATGATACTTTTAGTAGATTCACTCCATGACTAAATAATATTGTAATTAATAGGCGAAGAGTCAGAACTTAATTACAAATTATTTGGGCCATAATTGTATATGTCCAATAAATCTCTCCACTAGCTTGATACAACCCTTGATGGTTTGCATTTGAACCAATACAATGAATAAATGAAAATGACGAGTTAGACAAATAGATCACATGTACCACTATTTGTAGTGAATGCATTTTCTTGCTATGAATAAAACATAACTTAAAGATTAAATTAACTTTTTTGAATTATTATTTAATTGATTGTAATTAAATAGTTGAAGTCTGAAGTGTAAATTAAATTAATTGGTCATCACAACTTTATTGAACAAAATAATTAAATTTGTTTACTCACTAATTCTAGTACAGTAAAATTGACATGGCTTTAATGGGATTAGGATTGGGTTGAGAAAATCGTTTAATTGAGTGAAATCAATTAAATTTATTTTAAATAAATAAATAATATTCTAGAATAGAAAATAACTTATTGGGTTGAATAAATTATATGGGTTGGTTTCAAAGACTAATAAGGAGCATTTAATTGCACCCAATATATGAGACATGCCTAACAGGCCCATTTGACATGTGATGGGTGGCAACTCTGGTTCCCAATAAGGGTGTGTCGCCCACCTCCCTATAATCCTAATGGTACTATATCTTTTTCCATATTATTATTTAGCTTCTTCTTATTCAACTAAGACTCTTGTGATTCTCTATAAATAGAGATTATGTTCCAACAAATTATATTTCAAAAGAGTTAATATTTGGTTTCTAACTCATAGAGAGAAATTTATCTTTCCTACTAGAATATCAAACAAGTTGTCATTATATTTATTGTTTATGAATTAGATCACACACTCTAAGCAAGACGAGGGTTCGAGAATAACAGAGAAGATTATGTTGGTTGAAAGCTGGGAAACAACCAAGTTTGCCTATTCCAAAACACATGTACAAATTTATTAAAGGGTTTATTGCTGTTAATAACATAACCACTCAATTTTAGAAAATAAAATCATTTTTCATTGTGCAACAAAATCAATTTCTAACCCAGATAAGGTTTGACATTTTTGCTCCTTTCACTCCCAAATGTTCTACTAAGTATAGAAACATGAATTTAAAGGATTAGGAGCATCAAATTCACTAATTTACATAATTAATCACCCAAAAACTCATTAGGAATGAAATTAAAATATGTTACTTTTATGACTTATCAAATATCCCCACACTTAAGCGTTTGTTTGTCCTCAAGTAAAATCCTCAACTCACAATTAAAATTAATCTTTTTTTCAACTTGCAATTCTCATCAATAATGTGTCGAAATAATTCACAAATAATCATACATTAATAATTCAACTAAAAGAGAACTAAAGATTCAAACAATCCAAGTCAAACATTTTTAGAGCATGAAAACATAGGTATTTCCCATTATCTAAGTAATTACCTTTAATTCAAAATCGACAAGAATTGACATCCTCACTACAGATTCACTCAAATCACTCAAAGTGTTTAAGGTTTAAGAATAAACACTCAATAGTCAAACATGAAAAGTCTTTACCATAGGCTTGCATGAAAATCAAATCTCTGCCACTATAAAATGAGATGATACACAAATCAAAAGATCTTTAGAAGTTGTAATGGGGTTTAGGTTAAGGGTATAGAGAAATGTTGAAAAAGTTGGTGAAAATTGAGGTCGAATTGATAAATTACCAAACTAGAAAAATAAACAAATGCTGAATTAAAAAAAATAATTACATCAATTGAAAACTATTCAAGAATAAAAATGAGCTTCTTCTCAAAATATGAATTTAACTATTCAAGCTTAGTCAACATAGAACTAAATAATGATCAATATTTTTTTATTATATTTTTTTCAATTTTTTTTCGATTTTTTTAGAGCAATAAGAAACAATTCAGCAAATCAAACAAAATAGCACAATTAAGCAACTAACCATATCAAATCTCAACAAAAAGGGAGTCAATAAAAAGGGAAAAAGTTTCAACGAAAAAAATGAGTTATGGGTTATCATTAATGGGTAAATCAAGAAACGGTGTGCTAGGCTCAACAGGGTTCACTAAGGATTAATTATGTAGGTAAGCTTTTTATGGGATAAGTGGGTTAAAACCTAAGTGTCTTTATCATCTTAGTATATCAAATCAAAAGGTGTGATCTCGACATGTATAATCGATGCAAGTTCTAGAATAACAAATCAATTGACACACTCAGAACCAATAATAAAATGAGCAAGAAAAATGTATGCTCTAAAGGCTTAAAATCTCACAAAAAATTATGGTTTTTGATGTCAAACTTGTAAATTTAAAACTTCAAGACAATACCTTAATTCAGGGAAACAACCTAAAATTTTTTTTCTGAAAATAAATTTATCATGCGTAATTCTCTCATGTCTTAAAGTTTAAAACAACCAATGCACAAATATCTATGAATTTAATCCAAAACACATCAATAAAAATCACAAATCGATAAAAAAATCATTCTTATAGAAGTATGAGAAAATTACTTATAAATCAGGGATTTTCTAATAAATACCTAACTAACCTCCTCACACTTAAGATGTACATTGTTCTCAATGTACAAACAGATATAATCATAGTATAAACAAAATATCATAAGAGAGGGAGAAAACTGAAATTGCACTAAATATTGGATGAAATCCCCAAAATAGTAAAAAATGAAATTGTAGTTAAATCAAAATGTAGTGTATGATTTCAAGCAAACTAATAAGAAAATAAACACAAATAGTGAAGAAGATTAAGGGGTTACTAACCTGATTAGAAACAACAATAAAAATAAAAATATGGTTCAAAAGATAAAAACGAAATAAGTCTAAGAAAATAAAAATAAAAATAAAAATAAAAATAAATAAACTTAATGGTTCTCATCATCAGAAGCGTCGGTGTCGTGACTCGTCGACGCTGAAGAGGAGATATGGAGATGCTAATAGATCTGCTGCAATGTCGCGTCAATATTGTCGAACATCTGGAAACAGTACTACTCGAAGCAAGTGAATCGCTCAGAGAGGTCCACTAAAGTAGCAGCAGAATAAATAAGACAGTGACTTGAAGGTGGAGGATAAGGTGGGTCTTCATGATGCAAAAGGACATCATCAGAGAATTTCTTGGGTTCATTCTAAGAGTCAGAATGAAATAATCGATACTGAGGAGGATCTAATTCATGAAGCCGCTCGATCATCCTTATATGGGTCATGCTTGATATTCTCTATGGGGACATCTAGCCGGCAAGAATAAGTGTAGAGGACTGCTCCAGTGCGTCGAGGGGACAAAAGTGTCGAGCGAGTCGAGTCACTTAAGGGCCTAAACAGATAGGACCCTTCTTGTTGCTGTCTGTCCGATGGCAGAAAGCGAGGGCGATGAAGTAAGCTAAATCAACAATATGCTCAGTGGCCATACTCCATAAAAAATAGGCATCGTTCGTACTGACGACTCCGGTGCTCCCTCTCCTACCGGTCAAAGTATGAGCTAAAAGGGCATGAATATACCGTAAAGTCGAAGGGAGAGAAGTCGCCTTCGAGCGACTCGCGTCATAAGGTGTCATACTTACCGTAAGATCTGGCCAATAATTAGTTGCCGAGTAGTGGATGTGCTGATGTAGGCGGAGGAAGTTTTCAACACTCATAAACTCCTCAGTGTATAGTCCCAATGCAGCGCCAAACTCAGGGACACTCATTTGGCACACCAGGCCACCGAGTCTGAAAGTGATGGTGTCTGGCTTATCATGAATCGTCATTACATGCTGGAGAGAAAATGTCGAGCAGAACTCCAACGTCAGCTCTATGTATATGGACTCGATGATAGAGAAGAACCGGTTCTAAGGGGCTGTGGTAATAAAGGCTCGAATAAGATCAGCTAGGTGAACCTGCTCCAAAGTGGCCCAATCAATACATCGGCTGAAGCTGAGTAGTCGCAGTCGAAGTAGCTGAAATAATTTCTCATGGGGACCAGCTAAAAATCAGAGATAAGGGTGGCGAGCCTTGGCGAAGGCGCTCGAGGAGAAGGTCGCGCCAGGGGTCTTTCGCTTTTTCAAAGCGGGGACAATGACTTTGGACTTGCTACGAGTGTTGGTCATGGTGTGCCTGAAATAAAAGAATTCACAATCAGAAAATAAAATACGCATCACCAAATAAACAAACAAAAAGGCTGAGAAACAGTCGTGTAAATTAAAATATGACACTAAAAATAATCCTAAAACACGCATCAAAATCTAAAACGCCCCAAATAGAAAATCAACTCTGAAAACACTATGTACTAGTATCAAACAGACTATAATAATGAAATAGCATTAATAAGGGAAATAAGAACACATAATAAGAATAATAAAAAGCATAAATAAATAAATAATCAATTTGAATACTAAGAACAAAGAACAATAGTAATAGAAACAGTGAGCAAGGAATGCAAAATAATAAATTAATAATGAATCAGTATAATAGTTATAATAATAAACTAAAACAGTAGCATGAAGAATAAAAATTGGATGATAAGAAAATGAAATAAAATAATAATAAGAGCAGCAACAAGTAAATATATATATATATATAGAACTAATAATAAAAATAAAAGATAATAAATAATAAACTAATAAAATAATATAACTAATAAGAATAATGGATAAGAAACAAACAAACAAATAAATAAAAAAGGCAAACAGTGGTGGGTGGTGACCGGAGTAAACGGCGATGGGGCGACAGGAAATGACGTCGGAGCGGTGGTGGTTCGGGACGAGCATGCGCATGGGTGCGTTGGGGAAAGACATGACGATGGAGAGAAAGGGAAGGGGCGAGCAGTAAGCAAAGAAAAGGGCAAGAAAAAGGCGGGTTGGGCGTAGGGGTGGACTGGTGGTCAGACGGTGAGAAGGGCGAAGGGGAGGAGAGGAGAGGGCAGCTTGGGCCGCGGGGGTGGAATGGGGTTGAGAAGAGGGACTGTCAACGAGGGTAGAGGGCGTGGGAGAGTGGGTGGCTCAAAGGGGTAAGGGGGAAAGGAAGGAGAAAAGAGGGAGAGGGTGTGAGGTGACGACGATGGCCAAAGTGTGGAGGGTAGAGAAACGGGGGCGGCTAGGGTATGTTGGGAGGTTGGGGGAATTAGACAAAACAATGGAAAAAAGAAGGGGGCTAGGGTTTTTTAAGGGTGACAAGGTCGTGTGGTTCTCCCCAGCTTGTGTACGTTCTAAAAAATATAGGTCCAGTCTTCACACGGCCTCGAACACGCCCGTGTGTCCAGGTCGTGTAGCACACACGGCCGTGTCACACGCCCGTGCACAACATCTTTCATTTCTCCGACGCCCGTGTGACATCCCACACGCCTGTGTGGCTTAGCCGTGTCTCGTATACGGCCGTGCCTATGGCCTATGTAACTCTCTAACTTTTGAAAAAAATTGTAAAATTAGCTCAAGGTTTCACACAGCCTAGAACATGCCCGTGTGGACTATTTTAGGCCGTGTAACAGTCAAATTTTGGAAAAATTAAGTCTCAGGATCCACACGGCCAATGACATGCCTGTGTGTGCAAGCTAAGTGGGTCACATGGCCATGTCGCCAAGCCGTCTAACTCACTGTTGAATATTTTAAAATTTTAAAATTAAGTCTTAGGATCCACACGGCCAAGGACACGTCCGTGTGTCCAGACCGTGTGGGTCACACAGCCATGTCGCCAGGCCATATAAGTCACTGTCAAAACCCTTTTAGTGTACACGGTCTGGGACATGCCCGTGTGTCCAGGTCGTGTGGGTCAAAAAACACACTTTTTTATTTTAAAAAATTAATCAATTTAAAAATAACATGAAATAAAATTATGAAAATTAGCAATGTTAACACTCGGGTTACCTCTCGAGAAGCGTTTATTTAAAGTCTAAGCTTGACTTACCTCATATTCTTACGGTCATGGTGGTTCACGGAGTTGAAACTCCTCTTCTCGCTATCAATTCTATTATCAAAATAAGGTTTGAGTCGAGGATTATTTACCTTAAAAGTGCCGAATTCAGAATGAGTTACCTCGACTGTACCGTATGGGAAGATATTCAGTACCGTAAAAAGGAGTTGCTCCGTTTGCATTAAGCTCTAAAGTGGAAATTTGTGGATTCGTTTTATCTAGTAGTACCTTGTCCCCAACCTTAAATTGGTTCGTTCCATCCATATGCTCATCATGGCGTCGATTTGGTTCTACATCGTTTATTCTCAATTTCTCTTTGACATGTGTCCGCCGTTCATCTAGTTCATCGATCTGTAACATTTGTTCTTCATAAGTCTTTCTGTTTTTGTCGCATGGACTGAAATGTGGCTCCATCATGTTTTTTCGAGGGGTTTCCTGCAAATAAGTTTGAGCCACAAGGTTACTTATATTAACAGAACTTGTAAGGATTACAAGCCATACGAGAGGGATAAAAGCATGAAATGGGTTAAAAGCAGTGTGAGTGAAAATTAGCAAAACAAAGTGATACATTAAAAATCACTAATACTTAGGAAATTTGCATTCATGGTACACAAAACTCACTAAGCTAACTATATTTACCAATATTATATCGTGTCTTACATTTGGAGAGATAAGTAAGGTGAGATAAGGAGAAATAAAAAAGTAAGCCTAAAATCTAAACTTGGGGGAGAAAAGGAACAATGTCATGTGCCTAACTATTTCTAGTGTTTGGACCATTTTGAGCCATGTTTTCTTTGAACTTATATCTTCCAAAACCTCATATCGTTACAAGCCTAGAAGACTTATGTGACTTAAGCATTCTCTTTGCATAATTTTCCAAACTTGCTAATAATTAAATCTAGTGAATGTTTTTTAATTCTCATGCTTGTATCTACTATATATCTGTATGACTTAGACTAATGGCAATATGATTAAATATCTAGGCATTTGGTTACTTCTAAGTCTGCTAGTCATTTAACTTTGTAAACTAGGAAATTTGCTTTAGAAGTTTTCCAATTATTGAATTATCAATATTAAGTTGCATGTAAGATAGAATCGACACAACTTTAATATTTGCTAACCATGTTTCATAGTAGTTAATATAATCCAAGAGACGCCTTTATTGCATGTGGTGTGCTTGTTTGCTTGAGGACAAGTAAAGACTTAAGTGTGGGGGAGTTTTATCTGCCACAATTCATTGTGGCAAATTTGATTCTTTTTAACAATTAATGAGCTTGTTTTTAAGTAATTTAGTATCATTTTAGTCAGATTTTTGTTTTAGTATTCCTTTTAGTTAAAGTTAATAAAATGAGCATTTTTATGTGTTTTATGACTTTTGAGGCCAATCTGGTCATAAGGGAAGACTAATAGGTTGATTAAGTGTGTAATATATCAATTTCGACCAAGGATTTAGTGGACTGTCTTCAATGTCACAACATCCAACTAGGATGTCGTGACAACCAACTTCGAAGCAGAATAGGAGCATTAAGGTGTCAATGTCACGACACCAGGTCATGGATGTTGTGTAACACTCCATACCCAATCCTAAGGAGGATCCATGAATGGCGTGTTACTGTCTTGAAATCATTTTCTTGGAATCCATATCTAACATATACCAATTTACTATAGTTTAAGTTAGTATGAAATAAAAACTATTTTTCTTACGAAGATAAATAAGATGATACACTTTGAAAGACAATAGATACTTTATTGAAACTTCACTAAAATAATAGTTTCATAAGCATAAGTTTATATTCAAAAATTATTCTTCGACTGAGGACATATTGGCACCAGCCCATGTCATGGATAATACAAAATACAAGGAGTCTTATGGTAATGGTTGTCATCTAGCGTAGTCTTCAAAGATTCTTTTACTTCGTTAGCAGACCTAAGAATGAAAGGTAACTAGGTAAGTTCAAAGAACTTAGTGAGTTCCAGAAGAAAACCTTGCAATAGTTACATATAATTCAAATAAGTCTTTCCAACTTAGCACAGTTGCTCAGTTTGCCAATTGACGAATACCAAATACAGATAGGCTAGACGCCGGACACTATTCCTTTGGCATGTAATCTACTCCTATGCAACCATACAGACTACCTTCTTCGTGTTAGCCACAAACCCTAGTCCCTATACAGAGCCATACCAATTTTTTGTTCATTTTCCTTTATCATGATTTGTCAATCTGGTTTGCAATAACACTTGCCCTACCAAAGGCTATACGACTATTTTCATGAATTATGATCTGTCAGTTTAATGCTCATTTCATTAAAGGCAACGTTGTGAATTCATTTCCATATATCAAATCATGTTATTCATTTCAGAAGCAAATGGCAGTGGCTTAAACACGAAAGAAGGTTCTTACATCTTAACATGGACAGAGCAAACCAGACTGATAACAACAAGCATTCATCACTCTTGTTCAAACAATTCATTTTCACAGAATATGTATACTTACTTTAACCAAACATAAAAAAGGCATTACACATGCATAGAGTAAGAAGGAACTCACTAGAAAATGTAACAAGTTCAAACAATAGGACTCTTGCCCTTACCATGAGAACCTTCAGGAGTGTCTTGAGCTATAATATAAATAGTTAAACTTATCAAACTGTATACCAGAAAACTAAACAAACTTCCAAGTAACATAATTACAAAACCCAAATTCAGGAAGTTTCTTTCCTTACACTCAAAACTGACGCTTAAGCGTGCAGCCCTAAAGTCACGTAAATAACCATGAAAATAACCTAAGGTTTATTGACATTTACCAGGTGTTAAAATAATGAAAGATTTGGTTGAGTACAATAAACCCAAATATTCAAGCAGGTCTCTGGTCTTAGGCTTTTAGAGAGAAAATTGTAGAGAAAGTTTGAGAAGAAAATGTGAATACAAGAGAAGGCGAAAAAGCTTGCTCAAGAAGCTAATACAAACTTTATACAAATAGACACAGAAGCTAGATTTAGTGGATAAATCTGATTATCCCATTAACCTCCTCGATTCTTGTGACTAAGAACTTTCTCTCTCATCATAAATACGAGTCTTATTGACTACGGTAACTTAGTTCTATTCTAACCAATTCTCATTTTACTATCTAAATTGTTCAACCAAAAAAAAAAGTTCTATCAAACTGAGGACTTAACATATTTGTCTAACAACTAAGGTGGCGTATACTCTTTAGAAGATTCTGTCAAACCATCAAGCTCGCCCATCACAAGATTCGCCTAAGGGCGCACTAATAAACTTACATACTAAGTCACAATTAATACCTTACCCACTTAGAACTTGCTCTAAACACCATACTTCGAGAAACAGTAATTGAATCACTAGGACTATGCCGGGCGGGATGTTACATGTTGCGACATCCAAGTTTAAAGCCAAGGGAGTCTAGTTTGATGTTTAGTGTCATGACACCAGTTCGTCGAGGCCCAATTTATAGCTAAGGGTGTTTTTGTCCGCACAATCTAAATTAACATGTTTAGCCATCTTTACTTGACCTAATTAGGTTATAATACATGTAAACTATAAATAATAGCTCAAAACAATAGAATGGGGGGCTTTAGATCAAATTTCATACTTTTGATTTAGGTTTTCAATTTTTTTTAGTTTTCTTTCATGTTTGCTTAATCGAAAGATTTATATTCTGAAGTTAGACATTTACAAGCGAAGATTTTTCTAGAACTACGCCTTTACATTGATAAAATCAATGAGCATTCTTTTTTCTTATTCTTTTATTTATATCTCTTTTGTTAACTTTGTTAATTGAATATTTGTGAAAATATTAGAATAAACTTGTGTTTTATACATATCTCGCACGATTCAATTATTAAACCTGATTAATTAATTCAGTAAATAATTATCTAAAATTGAGTATTTCTTCAAGAGAACTTATTATATTAGGATTGACAACTCTACTAGAATATTTAGACAGGAGAGATTGAAAAAGTATTGTGTTGAATAGACTTGTGACAAGTGGTGAGACCGAAAGGGTATCTTAAGTGGTAGTCCTTAATGAATATGAGACCGAAAAGGTATTTCTAGCTAAGGGTTGTAAGTACTTAAATTAAGGGTAATTATAGACTTAGTTCATAATTAGGACTTTAATTGATTCTAGGCTAAATAGCTCACATTGTCGAAACTAGGAATATGAATTTTCAATAACTTAACTTGTTTAATCTAATTAGTTTTATTATTGTTTTAATTTAGAATTAGCACTACTAATTTGTAACTCGATTAGATTAGTAATTATTTTCAGGCAATTGATTTAATAGTAATTTTGTCCAATATAGCAACCCCTTAGGTATGATTCTCGGAATACCTTCCAAGTGTTTCGTTGTAGCACATAACTATATTACAATTTGACTTGTTTGCTTGCAGATACCACACTTTCACTTCCACATTTAATTGCATGTTCTTAAGCCTCGACACATACGCACGTAATCATATATATAATATTGATGTAATCAATGCATCTTCTATGTATGGAGACAATACAATCATATGTATATATTATATTGGTGTAACTAATGTATCCCGAGGGAAGTTAGAAAATTTTTGGGGAGGAGCGGAATTTAGTTATATATTTTTATTAGAGTTAAAATGTAATTTCATCATTTTAGTAGCTTATGTCTTTATAATTTTTTAAAGGACTATATAAAAAAAATATTTTTTAGAAGTCAAAATATAGTTTTATCATGTAGTATAAATTTAAAGGAAAAAATTTCATTTTAAAAAACCAAACTCTATTATCCCTAAATACATCCTCCATATTTATTTTACTGTATATAAATATCAATCTTTTCGGAATTCAAAACTGATTCTCCCTTTCAATATCAGGTAGAATTTGAATTTAAATATTGCAATAAACATTTGTGGGTTTTGTATATTTAATGAAAAGCATTGGGCAATCACCTATATATAGAGCAGCCGTAGGAATCTATTCAAACCATCAAGATCGAAAGCCCCGTACCAAAAATTATTAAGTATCCAAAACTAAAAAAACAAAAAATACTACTACTCTACCATCTTCCAGCTCTGTTTTTCTTCAAGTTTCTATTTCTTTAATAGCCCTCTGACTCTGAAAGCAACCTTCAACCTTCTCTTTTATTTCCCTCCTTGTCTTGTTAAGACATCATGGATTCCTTCGAATTTGATAACGTCAAGGCCGAGAAAGAAGATGCCTTATGTCGATACAACATGGAGAGGAAGTTGATGATCGGTTTTCGGTTAATCGGGTTTTTGTTGGTTTTATTTTTGCTATTATGGCTTTGCTTCCCCACCATCGTCGAGTCTGCTGGTCATTTTCGCCGCCGTTTTGTTTCTGCTTTTAACAAACCTCTCTTCACTTTCATCATTGTAAACATCATCATCCTTGCCGTTTATGCTTTGTCTAACCAAAAAAGGACCCACAAACAAAGCACTAGAAACAACATCTACGACGAATACGTCAGCTCTTACCGGAGCATACCAGCGACATCTGCCGTTCTGACGGCCAACGTATCCGACTTTCCAGTCACGGAGGTGTCGACGGTGGACAAACGAATCGTGTTGGTAGAAAATGCGGTTGCTGCTTCTCCAGTAAAGCAGCGAGCTACGATAATTGATACAATTACAGAAAGTAAAATTTCGGTCTCAACAGTTAAACAACCTAAGACGAAGCTTTGTTCAACTGAAGTGAAGCAAAAACATTACGAAAGAAGTCGATCAATGGTATCAGAATGTCGACAGAGAGAGTCCTTCCGGGAGTTTCGGAGATCGGAGACAGCTGTGAGTAGCCGAGAAATGGTGATGTCAGGCATAGAGCCGGCGAGGAAATCAATGGAGGAAATGAGCAGTGAAGAGTTTCAGTTGATAATTGATAGTTTCATAGCTGAAAGGAGGAAGACTCTGATGCAAGAAAATATTGGTCACTATAGTAGGAGAAAAGAATCCATTGTAGGTATGAAATAGGGGATTAGATAAAAAAAAAAAGTTTAATGAGTTAAAAACAGAACTATCTGGATCATCCAATTATTAGGTTATTGGATGGTAAGTGATTACTGTTTGAGATGTACATTGATATTATTTCCCTGGTTTTGTGGGAGTAAAGATTAAGATAAATGAGATGATGCACTTCTTGTCTTTATTATTGCTTTCTTTGATCATTGCATTGGACGTTCGGTTAAGGCTCGACTCCCATTACTTGGGTGGTAAATATTGATATCCAAAACCCCCGGTTAATATTTATGCTTTCAAAATGTATGCATTGTTTTATTAATTTTGGGATAAAAAGTAGGATTTTAATAATTCAATGACAAGAATTAAAACATTACTTCTTTTATAGCCATTAATGATATAATTTACACGTAATTTCAGTTTTCATTCAAAATTTATTTTAATTGTATTACGATTTCCTAGCATAATAGGTTTGCATCTTGATTTCAGTCAACTTTATGCGTCATATTCTTGGGAGTCCACTAAAAATTCCATTTCCAGTCATCTTCTAACTCGTGTTCAATTGTTTCTTTTCATCTTTACTAATCAACACCCAGAAAACAGAAAGCTACAACGATGAATGCCAAAAAATATATAATAGAAAAATATTAGAGTAAATAAAAAATTGTCATATTTAATCATTCAATTTATTTTAATAAATAATATAATTAATAATAAAAATTTAAAAAAATTAATTAATTATTAAAAGTTAAATTTCTACAAATTTAATATAATGGATTAATTGATGTTTTTTTTTCGACATATAAACTTATATAATAATATTAAGTGCAAAGAAATATGTGAAAAGCAATAAAAATGGTGGGGCCACGAGGATTAGCTTCATCAGTACCCAATCATGAAAACTTACACTGTAATCCAAACTAATTTAACATAAAATGCACTAATAAATTAGAATGTTTGATGAATTTACTGCCAAAAAGCATGAAATCTTCCAGGGGAAAGTCAATAACTTTTGCTCTACTTTAGCCACGCCCTATATACCTATAAACTCAGTAGCTTTGTCTTTATATCATTACCTACACTAATTAGTGGGCCTTTGAGATACTCTTAGGGCAAAAAATAGGGCACCATCCGGACAATGTTCCCTACATCTGCTTTTGCCTACTCAACTTTTTCTATCATTTATATAAATAATGGTCATGTTCCGATGGTTTCCATTTCTTATCTATTAGTAGACTATAACAATTCAGGAAATCTACAACCAAACCAACCAGTATAATAATTCAGGAAGCATCCTTTCATTCACCTACAACTACAACTACAACTACAGTGGTTATGGTATATTAATTGGTATAGCTAACCTTTAATAAAACATGGTGTTGATGCGATTATCAGTGCATGCTTGACAAACGGAGCAACATAGTGGCTCGGTGGTTGCAGGGGAACATTGGTTGGCTTTTGGGTTGGGTGGGGTTTGAGAGCCTCGTGAGGTGTGGGGTTATTCTTTTATGGTTTAATTCATAAATTACATCCTAAACTATACCTCTTTTCTCAATTTGGCACTTAAATTTGTTTTTGATAACAAGTGATACTTAAATTATTCCTTCATTATCCAAATCACTCAAATCTTAACACCATTAAAAAAAATCATTGACCAATTATATCGTGCCACATAGGCTTCCATGTGTTATTTTCCTTATTTGATAATTTTATATTAATATTAATATTTAAAAATATATAAAAAAATATTTTTTCACACAATATAGCTGTCCATCAAACAAAGATGAGACACAATATAATTGATCAATGATTTTTTAAATATTAATATAATTAATTTTTAATTAATATTATTATAAAATTATAAAATCGAGAAAATAACACATGGATGCTGATATGGCATGATATAATTGGTCAATTCTTTTTTAGAGGTGTGAAGATTTGGAGTGATTTAGATAATAGAGGAATAGTTTAAGTATCACATTTGACTAAAAAAAATAGATACCAAATTAAGAAAAGAAGTATAGTTTAAGGTGCAATTTGTGAATAAAGCCTTCTTTCTATGTTATATTAGAATGAAGTAGCCTTTTCTCTTATCCACTTGTTCTCAAAATTCTGCAACAAAAATTGGAAATTTTCCCCTTGTTTATTGGCCCAAGTGGCCACCAACAGACATATATTTGCTTCCCTTAATTTTGTTGTTTCAGAGCTTGGCACTACACCGCCAAGCCAACTGGTGTGCATAAACTTTAATAACTTCTCAATTATTTTCTGCTTTGCCAAACTCTCATTTGTTCCCTACATTTCAGTAGACTATCTATCTATGTATTTTATTTCTTTTAATATCTCTTTGGTTCCAATTACAAAATCTCGTAAATAGCTGACTGAATCTTAATTGAATTAGTATTAATATTAATATGAATTTGAATATGCTAAAATACAACCGTTTTAAAAGAATACCACATTTCAACTTGGTTTATGCCATTTTGGACCATACATATCATCCCTATTCATAAACAACTTATTCCTTGTTAAAACCATTTAGCACAATTAAAATGATGAAATTATTATTTGGTAGTGTACTTAAAATTAAAGTATTATAAATAAATTCCAGAGGCTAAATTTTCCATTAAAAAGAAAAACGTAAGAGTTTCATGTTAATTAGAGAAACCTTTAAGATTCCTATTTCTGTACAAGTAGGCAGGTTGTAAGTTTCATGTTTGGATAGTATAATATGAAAAAGTTGAAAGGGTAAAGCAATAGCAACAAATCTAAAATTAGTTTTATATATAATATTTGTCTTCATCTGGAGATATAATATCCATTTCTATTCTACTGCTCACTAGCTGTCATTTTGACCTAAAGACGTCTCATCCCTTTTTCCTATAAAATGCCTTGAGCTCTTAGTTTCTGTACCATTCAGATGGCCAAGTATTTCTTTTCATTTCACTACTAATTCTCATTTAAATTATTTGACTTGCTTCAATATATTGTCAGACGTTGTAGTATTAAAGTTGCTGAATAATTTTTGGTATAGTTTAAACACGAATAAAGCACCATAACATTATACTTTTGTTCAATTTTTGTACTTTTGTAAGATAATAAGTTTACTGATTGTGTATTATTTATTGGTTCAACCATTCATATTAGTTTTATTATATATAAACTTTAATTATAATTGAATGATATCTCTCTTACAATCAACCTTTTTTATAACGGTTTCATTTGTCTATTTAGATTTTGTCTCTTATAGAGAAATGATTGTTATACACTTATAACAATATATTGTTATAGAGAGATAATCGTTGTAAACTTATCATCAAATTCATATCGTGAATTTCCATCAAATAAATAAAGTTTGAATTTTTTTTTTGGTAATAAAATAGAGATTAATTACAAAGATAAAGCAGTTGCACTACAAATTGAGTTCCCATCAAGCCAAACTTGGTCAATGATTTCTGTTGGGATATCCTTGAACTTGATAGAACCATACGAGAACTTTTGCGTGCCACCAACTAATATGTTAGCTGTAGCATTAGCTTCTCTTGGAACCTTCTGTAAAACCACCTGCCACTTCCTACTACAAATTTAAAAGACGTTTAATAGATGTATGCATTATTGCTTTTATTCACATTTTCTTTTACATTCTTTCACATGATTAATTACAAAGTTTATAAATCTAATAAGTTCAGTTAATCAATATGAGTTATCAAATTAAAGTTTATCATGAGTTTCTAATTTCAAGTAATCAATTTATAAGTTTATGTTGTTCCAATTTATAATAGGATATTTAATTAGGGAACTTAAAAGTTTATTGAATTGATGTTTTTAATTCCACTCATTGAAGATTATTTTCATTTAATAAAATATGATTAATAGATTTTTCCATGTGAAATTTAATCATTTTATTGAAATAATATTTTAATTAATATCATTTTATTTTAATAAATGATAATTAATAGACTTGCTTGCATGAAATATCTATAATTTTATTTAAAAATTTAGAAAATATGCACTTATAGAGAACTAATTTAATAAAAAATGTACTTCATAACTATGGATGTCATAGTTATAAATGAAAAACTATTATAGAAGATTAAAGTAAAACATAAAAGATCGATTCTACTAAAAACTTGACTATTATAACGAAATATTGTTACAGCAGGTGGCTGTTATAGAGAAGGCTGACTATATTATTAAATATGTTATTGAGCTTCGTCACGAGTAAATTGAAAATTGACTTAGTTGGATAATATTGAAAATATTATTACTTTACAAAATAAATTATATTAATAATACAATAATATAAATAGTAATATAATATGATTTAAACCCATACCTCTAGAGTGTGTTTGGATAAAAAAAATTAAAAATTATGAGGTTTTTAAAATGCTAGCCATTTGTAATATTTAGAAAAAATCGATTATTAGAATTTTATAAATTATAAAATAATAATTATACCAAACATATAAAATACTCCATATGAATATCATTACATTTGTAAAAAATATATAAATATTTTTAATAAAATAAAATTTAAGTATATATATTAGAATTAAATAAATATAATTGTTGAAGTTTAATTTTTATCTTATATTAGGATCATATGTACTAAATCAAATAAAATCACGAGGAATTTAGAAAAGCGACCTCTTAAGGTAGATTTTGAAAAAATGAAATTAAGCTACTAAAATTTCTCTTGAAATTAGTTATAAAATTTAAAATTCTCCAAAATATTTTCATGAACAAGTAAATTCAATTTTAAAATTAAAAAAAATTATACAAATAAAATCCCTCCAATAGATCCCTCATCCAAATACAGCCCTATAATTTTTAATATTTGTATTTTATCATTCAGCTAAAACTTCATTTATTATCTATATCAGTTTTAATCTTTACTCACATTTTTATATGACTTGAACCCAAAACAAAGAGAGACTACAGTGCAAATCACTAAAGATTACAGTGCGTTAAAGAGAGTTAATAAACAAATGAGGTGAACATCATAATCAGTAGAATAAGATTTTAAGAGAAGAAAACCTAATCCTTCTTTGCAACTTTTAATTTTGAAAGATTACATGAATGTTCATATACATATTCCCCACATTTACTACCAAACTGTACCAAGTCTTATTTTATATTTTTTTGTGTCAATACAACATTTTGATATATGTTTTACTTAATAACTAGTACTTGTTTGATAATAATTAACTGAAAAATAATATTTTTAATAATTTAATTTTTTTAATTTAATTTTATAATTCATAATTTATAAAAAAACAAAGGAAAGAATTTATATATATATAAAAATGCTATTAACTAAGATTTTAATATCTGTATTTGCTTAGCATAATATGAATTGCTTTCTTCATTCTTTTTTATCTTTTGTTCCTTTTGGCCATAAATACAATTCAATGCTCAATAGACCATTGTGTTTAAAAAATATCTACATTCGAAATTGGACAGACAATTTTTGGCTCTTATGCCGGCACTAATCATAAAATTGAGATAAAGAAAGTCCACTAGCTAGAAACATATGCGTTTTTGGGTTGGATCTCTCGTCTAGTAGAATATCTGCAAAGAAAATAAAATTATGGAGGCCGTTCAAGCTTTTATTGTGAGATGCTTCCAATACTTAAAAGTCGACCAAGCTTTTGATAGCTATTACATTGTATATTTGAAGTCAATTTTATGATTGACTTGTCTATAACCTTGGAAGGATTTTTACTTGGCCAAATATTGTGCTTAAAGCTTTGTTGCTATGAAGTAGGAGTTAAGGCTGTGCAAATTAGGAATCCCGTAATCTAGAGGAGGAATTTGTGTTGTGTGAAACATGTTACCATAAACCAATAGTTTGGATTCTTGTTATGTAATAGGACTTTAGGTTGCACAAGTATGATTTTGCTACTATACAGCAAGGGTCTAGGTTGCACAGAGAATGATTTCGTTGCTTGGGTGGGGACAAGAGCTTGGGTTAGGTGGAGGAAGATTTTATTGCTATGGTGCAAGAGTTCAAGTTTAGCATGGTAGGAGTTTGAGCTATGTCGTGTAAGATTTCACTTATATGGAGGAGTTTGGGTTATGGGGAGTAGGATTTCACCATTGTGGAGAAGGAGTTGAAGATGCTTAGAGTAAGATTTGGGTTGCATGAAGCAAGAGTTTGGTATGTGTAGAGTGAGGTTTCATTGCTATGGAACATGTGATTGAGTTGCTAGAAGTAGGAGTTTGCTATTATGAAGTAGGAATTCACATTATTCAGAGAAGGATTTCATTGCTTGGGTGGGAGCAAGACATTGGGTTAGGTGGAGGAAGATTTTATTGCTATGGAGTAAGAGTTCGGGTTTAGCAGAGTAGGAGTTCAAGCTATGCCATGTAAGATTTCACTAATAAGAAGGAGTTTGGGTTATAGGGAGCATGATTTTATCATTGTGGAGCAATAGTTGAAGATGCTTGGAGTAAGATTTAATTGTTATGGAGCAGAAGTTTGCATTGCGTTGCTTGAAGTTTGCTATACGAAACAACATTTTACTATTATCGACCTATAATTTAGGTTGCATGAAGCAAGAGTTTAGGCTAGGCAAACTAGAATCTCATTGTTATGTAGCAAGATTTTGGGATGTACAGAGCGATATTTCATTGCTATGGAGCACATGATTGAGTTGCTCAAAGTAGGGATTTGCCATTATTAAGTAGGAGTTTGAATTACTCAAAAAAGGATTTCACTATTTGGGTGGGAGTAAGAGCTTGGGCTAGGTGGAGAAAGATTTTATTTTATGGAGCAAGAGTTCGAATTTAGCAGAATAGGTGTTCAAACTATGTCATGTAAGATTTCATTCATATGGAGGAGTTTGGGTTATGAAGAGTAAGATTTTACCACTATGGAGTTGGAGTAGAAGATGCTTGGAGTAAGATTTATTTGTTATGGAGTGGAAGTTTGCATTGCTCGAAGTAGGATTTATAGAGCAAGAACTAAGGCTGCAAGGTGTAAGATTTCACTATTATGGACCTAGAATTTAGGTTGCATGAAGTAAGAGTTTGGGCTAGACGAAGTATGATCTCATTATTATAAAGCAAGAGTTAAGGATGTGTCGAACGAGATTTCATTGCTATAGAGCATGTGATTGAGTTGCTTGAAGTAAGAGTCTGTTATTATAAAGTAGAAGTTCGCATTACTTAGAGAAGGATTTCACTGTTTGGGAGGGAACAAGAGCTTGGGTTGTGTGGAGGAAGATTTTATTGTTATGGAGCAAGAGTTTGGGTTTAGCAAAGTAGGAGTTTGATCTATGTCATGTAAGATTTCACTAATACGGAGGAGTTTGGATTAAGAGTAGGATTTCACCATTGTGAAGCACAATTTGAAGATGCTTGGAGTAAGATTTAATTGTTATGGAGCAGAAGTTTGCATTGCTCAAAGTAAGATTTATGGATCAAGATTTTAGGCTGCACGAAATAATATTTCACTATTATGGACCTCGAATTTGGGTTGCATGAAGCAAGAGTTTGGGATGTGCGGAGCGAGATTTCATTGCTTTTGAAGTCTTGTGAGAATTGTAAAAAATGCTTCATTTTTATTTTTGTGAAACTAAATCCCTATATATGCACATAATATCCTTTACATATAGGCTTGATAGGCTCCTATAAATTAGGAAATGCAAAATCTTAACTAATATATAATATTAGTATTTTAGGTAACTAATCTCCTAAGAATCAACTATCTTAACAAATATAGAATATCAATATTTTAGGTAACTAGTCTCCTAAGAATCAGCTATATAGTGTGATACAACTAATCACATGTCTAGATTGATTTCTTACACTCTCCATCAATCTAGGCAATATATGTTCACCAAACTAATTATATTACTTAGTTGAGTGAGATTAGGCCGGAACAAAGCTTTAGTTAAGATGTATGTTGCTTGTTACCTAGATGGGACATAGTTGAGCGAGATTGTCTAGCTTTCAATTTTCTCAATTATGAAGTTTTTGTCAACCTCCACATTCTTAGTTCGATCATGATCGACTGGATTTTTGGCAATTGCAATTGCTGACTGGTTTTCACACATGATCCTGATAGGATTCGATGTTCCAATCTTAAGTTTGTTTAGTAGTTTTTATAACAAAATTCCTTCATAGATGCCTAAGGCTAATGCATGGAGCTTGGCCTCAGCACTGCTACGTGCCACCATTTCCTTTTTTATTTACTACGCCATGTCATTAGATTTCCTAAATAAATGAGCAATATCTAAATGTAGATTTTCAGTCACAATGAGATTATGTCACACTCAGTCATCTTTTAAGTCCCTAAATTAAAGGAAAGTTGGGATTAAATTGATGGATTAGTAAATTGTCGGCTTCACTATGAATTTTAAAATTTTAGTGGTTGAATTGTGATTAGTTGGATTTCAATTCTGGTTTAGTATCAACCTTGGCATGAACTATCCTTTCTCAAGGGATAGTTCACGGAAGGTCTGACTCCCTAGCATTAGGATGGCCTTCCGAAATCACTGCCTTCTCGTCTCCACTCAATAGCTACTCTCGTTGACGCACGATTTATTAGATCGCTTCTTGCCGTAACTTCGAGCAACCTCGGGCTGGTCCGGTCCCACTCGTTTGGAATCAGTTACTTCCTTAGTGGGAGACAAAATAATTAGCAATGATTGGTTATAATAGACTAATGAGATCTTTCAAACTTTAGCTAAATATATGTGTGTGAGAAGAAAGATTTCTCTTGAATTTAGCAGGTAATCTCCTTCTTATCTAGAACATCTTGTTCGGTTGCTCTGAAGAAGAAGATGTTCAAGAAAGCTCTATATGAGGTGGTAAAGGTGGGGTTCAAAGTCTGGGAAGCCAAGAATTCGATAAGCTGGTAAGCTCTAAGCCTCTATGTACTCGTGGGTTAAAGGAAAAAGAAATAAGAATTCTTGAAAAGATTATGTAAAATTTTGGATTATAGGTATTAAGGTTTGAATATATTTGATTTCACCAATAAATGGTTGCTAAGCTTAACTGCTAGGACGAAGGAGGCTGTGACATTTGGACAAGATAAGTCATCGAGGATAAAGGAAGCGAGGTGAGTTTCTATACTCTACTTTTGGGTGATCAATGATGTTGTGTTTTTAGTTAAATTAACCCCATGCCTGTCCTGTGTTGTGTCCTAGACCATGGTTGTGTATAAAAGTGATGAATCTATATGCTACGGATGCATAACCTCATAAAAGTATGTGAATGTTTGTAAGGATGCTTGATAATTGTCTGGTGGTTACCTCACGATGTTTGAATATTTGATGTATTGCTTGTTTGTAAATAACACCTTATTTTTGTGTGAAATGCTTGTTCATTATATATGCAAAGTACAGAGGAATATACCTTGACGGGGTATATGGAGATAGGAATAATTGGCACAGTAGAGGAATGGGCAGATTGAAATGGGAATTCAAAGGAGTTAAACAACATCGTGGAATGGTTAGCTAATGGCTCGCTAAAATAAAACTATGATGAAAGTTATCGACTAGTTCTTTAGGGCAACATCGTGACGAAGGTTTATAGGTTCCATAGAGCAAGACCGCGACGGCAGTCTACAGGCTCTATGGAGCGACACCGTGATGATAGTATATAGGCTCTATAGAGAAACACCTCAAAAGAGATATAAAAACTTCCGGAGTCAATAATCACGAAATAGTCTACCGGAACGGTAACTACATGAAAGTTTTCCAAGATGTTAAACATGGGATATACTGCATAAGGCCATAACTTGGGTATGACAGCATGTGGAGTCCACCAAGGTGTTAAACATGGGTTAAAATGTGTAAGATCATATCTCGACTATGGCAACATATAGAGTCCTCCAGGACATTAAACATGAGTTCTTATTGAGTAAGACCGTGGCTGGGCTTATGGCGCTAGGAAAAGTCTGTCGGAATGATGAATCAGGAAACTGATAGAGCCAGAAAAGGGAGATCATGGTCGAACTCATATAGAAAGTAGTATAGTTGGTCAGTTACGGTGCATTTTTGGACGCAGGTTAAATGGGAAAGTTGAAGCATCTACCAAATTATTACAAAGAAAGAAACTAGAAAATGAGATTCTTAAGAAGGCAAGGAAATAGAAGAGACATTATGCTAAGGTATGGAGTATCTGCAGATATGAGTCCATAAGTTTTGGTGAATAAACCAAAATTGGGGGTGATGATGAGATGATTAAGCGAAACGCAAACCTAAGAATCCGCAGGTAAAAAGGTTTACCATAGACGGATAGGTCTGCCAAGGTTCACTTGGAGTTAACGATTGCTCGAACAATCTGGCTAGTAAAGTTTACAAAAAATCTACAATGCGAAAGGATGTTTGACCAGGACGAGGTAACATAGGTCAGACCATAGGGTTTAATAGAGGAAAAAGTCAGCTAAGGGCTAGCTTGGGCGGACAGTCTGTCAGAAATTAGTGAAGGATATGGTTTGTTAGGATATATCTATTAATTTAAAATTTTTAGAAGATTGGAACAAGGCAAACTAGAAGCTTGTGGCTATTTGTAAAATACAAATCTGCTAGGATGAAGAGGTGTCTAATCAGTTAGATTATCATCATGTTTAAATCTGTGAGATTTGAATGGGATGAATGGATCAGGGTAAGAATCTGAATTTAAGAACATAAGTGAAAGTCAACCAATAGTAGGCAACGAACCTTATACCCAAGTGTATAGTTGATTGTGAGAGAGTAAACTCGTATAAGTATAAAGGAATATGGGATTAGGTAGAATCAAGCTGGGACCATAGAAGATCATTTTTGTAAAGGTTGCGTTTGCGTCTAAGATAGAGAATAAGTCTGCTAGTGGTGAACCACGAAAAATGGGCAAGGTGCTGACCATGTCGGTGGAATGCCAAGGATAGACAGGGAGTTTGAAATCTCTGCTTAAAATTTTGTTCTTAAAGTTTGCAAATTATTGTTGTTAAGCTATTTTACAGAATACCACTAAAATCATTTGAATTTACGAGCTTACTACCTTTTTACAAGATAAATGCTATGACTGTGAAATCAAGTGGAGGAACCAAGCTAGGCGCCACTGAATTTGAGGGTTAGGCGTGGAAGTCATACATGCTTATAGAGGGGTTCCCTTAGAGGCCACGCTTCAGGGATTAAGTCGAATGTAACAATTTTAAAATTTTAAATTTAGAACTATAAATACTGCTAAGATTATAAGGCATTACCTTTTAAAACTTATAATTTTTTAATATAGTACGATGTGTAATTTGAGTGTTTAAGAATGTAATAAGAATATAATCTGAAACATCGTTAAGTTAATTGGGTCTTCATATCATCTAGTACTTGGATCTAGTGATCGGTTCAGTATAGGGTGTTACAAATTTAGTGGTATCAGAGCTTCAATTTAGCTGATCCTCTAAACATGGGAAATCAAGAAATAGCCCCCATAAGCAAGTTATGATAGATCTGGCTTAGTCTCTTAGGTTATTATATAAGATTAACGTGTTATGGAAGTGTGTAGTTGTGCAAGTTATTAAAAGCCGACATTGGCATACTATTTCCAAACGGAATACAAGTGAGGAAAAATGTGAAAGGTGAAGAAAGATAGTAAAAGTAATATTCATTAACATAGGAAGAAGGATTTTTACAAGAGACATGAACATTTTAATTCTTTTCTGGAGCGGACTTTTCTGAAGAATCAGGGTCAGATGCTTCCACGTTTTGAGCATGGAATAGTTCTCCAGACCCTCTCCACTCCCTCTGAAATTCCTTCCAGCTAGCTCTTAAGAGGTTGTAAGCGTCGAAGCCAAGGTCTATGTTGGTAAACTAGCGCATGCAGTTGAAGTTTACTTGACTCAAGTCAATGGGACCCACGGCGACATGTGTGTGCAGGATCAGGTTAGCCTTTAACTTAGGCAGATAATCCTAAATGTCATGCTAGGTGTTAGCCTTATACTTCTCCAAGGACTCTTTATTCTCCTTCTTAATACGTTCCCTCTCGGTGAGATGTTACTTCTCTAGAGTCTCAAAGGATTGCTATTTGGTTTCCCAGACAGACACAAACTTAGAAAGCTCAGCAGTTTGTTGGATAGATCCTTCATATGATTGGCGGAGTTGGGTAAGGGAATGCTCGCCACAAAGAAGGGCCCTCTTAAACTCTACCCGTTTGGCCTTAGTTTCAACACAAGCCTTTTAGAGAGCCTAATTCACAAGGCCACAGTCCACGGATAACATGGAGAAGGAACCCGCTAGATTGAGGAGAGTGGTCTTGTAAACATTAGAAGAAGGGAAGGAAGGATAAATGAATTCTTTCAATTCCTGGGACAGTGCCTTGTCCTATTTCTGTTGGACAGCAAAGGGAGTGAAGGGATACTGACCCACGTCGATATGTTTTCGCCAGGAGAAGAAGGTATGACCTTTCCAGAAAGGGGGAGTGTAATAGAATGTGCCAGTATGGGAAGTGTGGGGAGCTTGGCACTAAGTGTTGAAGTCCATAGGAAAGGGAGATAATGTGGTAACAGGAGGGTCTGCAGCATTGGCGAACTCCACGGGAGGATTGGAAAAGACTGAAGGAAGGAACAGAGGGCGTGTTGTGGAGTCAGATGTTGAGATTGTTGTCATGGGCACTAGAGGAGGAATAGGGGGATTCACCCTTTGGAAGGATAAGTTACTTGCTAGTCCTATGGTGGGTCAAACTGTTGTCGCTCCTCTCCCCAACATTAGAGGACCCCCTTTTGAGTCTCAACCTCTTTCGACTACTGGTGTCAGCTCACATTTTTGAATCAACTGCATCCATGGCCTACTACTGAAAACACAAAATATATAGACTTTTTTAGCACCTTTTGAGCTCTAATTCATGTAGCTTCATAGTAATTTTTGTCTAAAATTATATTTTAATTATAAAATAATTACTTTGCACTTAAATTATTAACATATTTAATTTTAATTATTTTATAATAAATTTACACTAATTTGATTTATTTTCTATAGTTTTGCACAAAGGGAAAAAATCGGCTCGACAGTCACCTCGAGAGGCTTGAATCGTTAGGGCAATTTTTGCATCGAGTGAATCAAGAGTATGGCTAATTAATTTTTTAGCCAAGGACGGTCCAAAAATATGTATTGAATATAGGCTTGAAGAAGAAAAATGGCTCAAATTGTGTTAAGTAGAGAACTGATCCATTAAGGACTTGGCAGCACAAACCGTCCATAAAGCTGACCCAACCAGCTTACTTAACTGATTTTATTAATTTCAAAACAACCCTTGAAGTTTCCCTTAATGTCATTCAAACCCCTCCTCTTTTTGTGCATTCTATTTTTAGCCTAATTCAAACTTGCACCAAGCATGGCTGGCCAAGGGAGAAGGAGTGGCTAATATTTCTTTGCTATTTTTAGCAGCCATCTCCACCTATATTTATCCCTCTTCCCTTACTCATTTCACATCCAACACACATTTCTTCACTTCACTCACCTTTCTCTCTTCCATTTCCCTCTTATTTTTCCATTTTCTTTGTCCTCCTTCCCTTGCCGATTTCCCTCTTGAAAAAGAGCTTGCACACCCCTTGAGTAGCAACATTCAAGTTTTTATGAAGGCCTTGGACCGATAGGACGAGCAGAGAAGAAAAGGAGCACAGTAGTCTGGCTTCGGAGAAACACCGGGATTTGTTTCCTAGTTCCTTTCTCTTTACTTTTCTCGTTTATGTTGTGATTATGATTATGAATATTTTTTGTGTTATAATTCTTGATTTAATTAAAATTAATTTAATTTAATTCATGTTAGATTGATTGCATTCTATTCGCTTAAATTATTAAAATCATGTTTGTGTTGTTATAGGCCTTGGTAAATTGTTCAATTAAATAAAACCATGCTTATGTTATACTTGCATTATAATTGTAAGGTAATGAATGAATTAATTATTAACTAGATTTAAATTATAATTAATTGACATAGTATTTAATTGGTGCATGTTTAATCTTCTAAGGTAGTTGAGGGTTAAATTAGCGACGGTATTCAACGATACTTTAACATTGCATAACTTGTAAGATTATTGCGATTAAATTGTTTCAATATAAGAATCTGTTGTTACATCACTTAATCTTAGACTTTCTTATGAACATTGATTAATTGTTTGAATTTTCATAGGAATATGTTCAAGAGATTAATTAATTTAGTATGTATATGTATTAGTTAACAAAATACCAAGTTGCCGCGAAAATATTCGTAACAACAAGAACATGGGATTAGTAATTATAAGTTAAGGAATGTAATTGATCTAACACATTTATATCATATTGATTAAAACTCATATTTTTGAAATCATGCATTGGAATTTTTACTTTTTATTTTTCTCAGTTTAATTACTTAGTTAATTTTTAGTTTTTAAATCACTTATTTAAATCAACATATTTTTCCTTCACCAAATTGTTTAAAGTTGCATTTCATAAATATTTTTCTTTCACAGTCTCTGTGGGTACGATAACTCGATATTTACTTGTCACTTTATTACTTGATACGATTGTGTACAGTTGCACATTTCTGTCATTCTAAGTTTTTGGCGTTGTTGCTGAGAAATGTTTTAAAAGACATTACTTGTGAAATTGTTAATTTTGCATTTTGATTTATTTTTCTATTTAATTTTAATTTATTTTCTATGATTGTTTCGTGTGTTTATGAGTATTGATCGATTTATCAACTTACTCCTCGTAGATTCTTAAATTGAAAGGACTTTTCGACAAAGAAGAAGACAAGAAACTTAAAGAAGGACTAAAGAGATAAACCTTGAGAACCAGAATTAAAGAAATGGAGCAAATCTTGCTCAAAATCCTATCCCTATTTGCTGATGATAGGGATAGAGCTCTAAGACAATATGTCGTACCATTGTTTCATAAGCTTAATGCGGGTATTAGGAGACTTGAAATCGAGGCGAAACAATTCAAACTAAAGCCAGTCATGTTCCAGATGCTTCAGAAAGTGGACCAATTCAGTGGAATGCTGACTAAGGATCGTCACCTTCATCTTAGATTGTTTACGGAGGTAAGTGACTCCTTCAAATTAGCCAGAGTACCCAAAGAAGCACTAATCTTAAAGTTGTTCCCATATTCACTAAAGGACAGAGCTCGAGCTTGGTTTAACTCATTGCCACCAGATTCCATCACCACATGGTAAGAGTTATCAGAATGATTCCATATGAAGTACTTCCCGCTTAGCAAGAACGCTAAGTTGTGGAATACGAGCACTACCTTTCAACAGATGCATGATGAGTCCTTGTATGAGGCTTGAGATAGATTTAAAGAACTATTATGAAGATGCCTACATCATGGAATCCCACATTGCATCCAATTAGAGACGTTCTATAACAATCTCAATGCTCATATGAGGACGGTAGTGGATGCTTCTGCTAACGGTGCTCTCATTTCTAAGTCTTATAATGAGGCTTATGAAATCATTGAGAGAATTTCTTGAAATAATTACCAATGGCCAACCAATCAAGTAGAGTCAGAAAGACGAGGTGTAAGAATACATGAGTGGACGCTCTCACTTCACTCACATCTCAGATATCTTTGATATCCTCAATGCTTGAGAACTTTACTACTAATGGATTTAATAATTTTGTAGCTCGACCACCGAATCAATTAAAAAATGTAGCCTGTGTTTATTGTGGAGAAGGACACTTGTTTGAAAAATGTCCATCAAATCCAGAATCCGTGTATTACATGGATAACCAAAACCAAAACTGAGGTAGGCAAGGATAACAATCCAATTTTTATAACCCATCTTGGCGAAACCACCCGAAGTTCTCTTAGAGTGACTAAGGGGCTAGACCCAGTAACACTTACTCACAACCTAGACCAACCCAACCATCTGGATTTACCCAACAAATTTAGAAACCACCTGAAGTTGAACCTTTTGGATAACCTGTTGAAGGCATACATAGCGAAAAATGATGCATTGACCCAAAGTCAAGTAGCCACATTGAAAAAATTGGAAAACCAAATGGGCCAGCTTGCAACTAAACTTAGGAACCGACCATAAGGCGCTTTTTCTAGTGATATGGAGAATCCAAGAAATATGGGGAAAGAGCATTGTAAAGCATTTACACTGAGGAGCGGAAAGACATTAGATCCCAACATTGTCGAAGTTGAAGAAGAGACAACTGATGCTCGAGATAAAGTGGAAGTTCAACCAAGTGTTGAAATTCTAACGTTACCAGAACCAGGATCTACAAAATATGATAAGGTAACTTCTGACCTAGTTAATTCTGATAAACTAACACCTTTTTTAGATGTAGAAGTGCCACAACAGATGAAGTGCCCAGTTCAAGTTAAGAATCCTCCACCACCCTACCCTCAAGGACTTCAGAAGCAGAAGTAGGAAGTCCAGTTCAAGAAATTTCTAGACGTATTCAAGCAACTTCATATAAACATTTCATTGGTAGAAGGACTTGAGCAGATGTCAAACTATGTTAAATTCATTAAGGATATCTTGGCCAAGAAATGAAGACTTGGAGAATTTGAGATGGTAGCTCTGATGAAGGAATGTAGTGCATATCTACAAGATAAACTACCTCCAAAGATTAAGGACCCTTAATGTTTTACCATACCTTGCAACATTGGAGCAACTTATTGTTGTAAGACACTATGTGATTTGGGTGCCAGCATCAACTGTTAGAAAGTCGGTACCCCCATGGCGTAGTGAAAATTAATAATAAAAAAATAATTCTGACGATCTAACCCATGGATCCATGTGTGAGGAACGAATCGGGTGAAATAATGGTTTCGAAATTACCGTAATTTCAATCTGAGTAGACAACGACGCCTCGACAATGAAATCTCTAATCTACTATCGAACCAAGCCGCAACCTTTTATGATTTCGACCTCTACGTAATCCACCCAGTTTGATAATGAATGGAAGAAAATCTCCAAAATTGTTTTGGAGAATACTTTTCTTGACGGCTGCTAGACCTCACAAGCAAAAAAAAACGTAATTTTTAGGGTTTTTTTAATTGGTATATCCATATTTTTTCACCCTTTTATAATTGATATATATAATGAATCATAATTCATAAATTTTTTATCTGAACATAATAATCATAATTAAAATAAATAAATATAGTAATGTTTTTTTAACCGAAAATTATAACTACATTAATTATAACAAAGATTTCGGTAAATTATATTTATTTAAATTTATATACGAACCAAATTCATATATTAATAGAACTGTGTTCTCATTTTGTGTACAACATCCTTGTACATATAATATGTTCAATATTTGATTGTCCAATTAAATTAATTTTATAATTAATTTAATTCATGTGACAACCAAACACAATACCAACTATGTTTTATTCCGTTCATTTCAACCATAGGGTGTGACCCTGTAGGTTCTTGTAACATTAGCCGTAATACTAGAACGATTATAATGCTACAAACAATGAGTGGCATCTAGCAATGCATCATTGCTACCTAAGTTAAAAGAAGTCATGATTCGACATAATTTTTTTGTGATTAACCTTTCATGCATTAATCCTTAAGTCCTTTTATCTCTGGAATGGACATAAGTCATGGAATAGTCACACTTGCATAGTCCATCCCATGTTCCTTGATATCTTGAGTAGACTATGATATACAAACAAGTATGACATCTCATATCAACTTATTTTAGCATGGCCATGCATTTCTAGTCTCACTCAATCAAGTGGCCTAAGATATTACTCTCATTATGTAAGAGGGACTTATCCTATATTGATCAACCATATCCATCTACATAGATTGTGGTATATCCAACATCAGACTTTATAGAACAACTAGTTACGATGTACGTTTGACTGTATCAAAATATACAACTCACGATGTTGGAATAATGATGATCTCAAGTCTGAGGATCATATACATATTAATCACTATGAGTAATGTTGTGACAATTACATAATAATCCAAGAAACATACTCATAGCGGGCCAGTCCAATATGTTGTTCTCTAACACACATATTCATGCATTGATTTTGACACCCCGTATCAATGACAACTCTTTATCATCAATCAACTACATGTTAGCCTTAATGCATTATTGTTGTCCTAGCCAACAATAATACTTGACTAAGGACCTTTTAAGAATAATCATATTATTCTCAGGACATTATTATAAAACAATTTATTTATACACACAGAAAAGAAACTGAAATAATAATGGTAACGCCTTATATTAATAAACATGATAAATCAAGTATGTTATTATAACCATCTCATGATTGATCTTTGGGCATACTCTTACATCAACTTGATTCTCATGTCCATATTTAGAAAGTTGGGGATAGGTGAAGTTAGACCTACTACGCTCACACTTTAGTTAGCATATTGATCTTTAGCACATCTAGAAGGAAAAACTGAGGATGTATTGGTATGTGTAGATAAATTTATTTTTCTTGCTGACTCTATTATTTTAGACTTTGAAGAAGATAAGAAGGTCTCAATCATTCTAGGAAGATATTTCCTAGCAACTTTAAGGACCCTTATTGATGTGCAAAAGGAACAGCTTACCATACGCGTTCAGGACTGTAGAGGCCCAATTTTATCTGGCCCAAGTAAAAACAAAAACTGAAAAATAGAAAAATAAATAAATGTCTATTAATAACAAACAGTCCATTTACAGGCCAAAATCCTAACCAAAACCCATCTAGTCCAATTGCCTAAGTAACCCTACAAGCCCAAACACTAGCCTAATGCCTAAATCTTAAAGTAACAGAAACCCTAATTTCGCCCCTAAGAGCTTTGGCGTCATTCTTTCGCCACGTTAGCAGAAAGCCGCCCGAGGTCTCTCTGCCTCCTTTTATTGAAACGGCAAGGCGCGACTCCCTAGCGTTGTTGACCTTGCCACGAACACCTGCAAAAGAAAAAAAAAGACAAAAGGACTGAAAGCAAAAGAAGTAGAAAAAATAAAAAAGAAAACAAAATGTATTCTATAATATTTTTTGGCTATAAAACCATAACGATCATGTGTAATTTTCATAAAAGGCAATCAAAAGAGTATACAAAAAAGAAAAACCAAATCCGAAGGTAGTCCCATCTTTTTCTTATTTTTTGTTTTGAAAAACATAAGAAAAATAAAACAAAAGTTTATTGTGGGAAGCTTCTTGCCGATTTGAAAGGCCTCCGAACCATTTAGGGATCCTCGATGACTTCATCGGAGAAGAGAAGCTGAAGTGTTTCTTGATTCCCAGTCGAGTTTCGACTAGATTCCGGAGGATCTAACCTTAGATTCACAACCTACTCGAAACGAGGATCAAAAGGGCCTATTTTGGGGAACTCCGGCTACCGGAGGTGGCGGTCTCCGTCCTCGATGACCGGTGGCCACGGCGGAGACCCATCGTCCCTTAGCCGGACACGAAGATGCCCTTAGAGAAAAAAGAAAAGAAAGAAACCATTTTTTTAAAACAGTTTGAAACTGATTTTTTTAAATATTTTTTTGACTTAAATAAGGTCACCTAAATAATTCCGTTTCGTTGTGGCCCTAAATGCCCAAAACGACGTTGTTTTGAGGGTCGACCCAATGATCCGATCCGGATCCCCTGGGATCCGCATGTTTTCTTGGGAGGGTCTAGTTGTTGCCCTAGTCCTTTCGCCTTTAAGTTCTTTTCAATATGGTCCTACTTCTGGTCTTTTTCTTTCTTTTTTTTAAATTATACCACTTAATTTTGAATTTTTTTCATTTTAGTCCTCTAACCATTGACCACTCCTGGAAATGGCATGTGTACTGGTGTTTAAGATAATTTCCCATTTGGTCCCCGTACCTTTCGCATATTTTAATTTAACCCAGTATTTTTCTGTAATTTCTTTCCTCATATTATTTTTCTATTTTATTTTTCAATCTAGTGCTTTATTTATTTAATTATGCTCCTTTACTTACCTTTATATTATTTTCAGCATTGCAAATTTATATTATTCGCATTTATCCCTTTTTTTTTAACTATGCATTTTTATTTTTATTTTTTTATCCTTATGTGATTATTATTTTTATTTATGTTGGTATTATGGTATTAATCATGCCGTAACTATGGCCATTATTATAATGAATTAATATTATTGTTACTATTATAGAAGTATTATTATCTATTAGCATAATTACTATTACTTTTATCATCATGTTATTATATCATTATTTTGCCCTTTTTGTACCCATGTAGTTATTTCATTTCTATCCATTTATTTATTTTTACCATTGTCATATACATGACTTGTTTAAATATATTCATTCATTTTGTGCCTACACCCAAATAAATTAAATGTACATTGCTTTAAGTCTTATATTCGTTTTACCTGACGTATAAGAAATAATTAAAATTGGGGCAATGTTCATTATTTTTAGAATTTGAGGAGTCGTGCTCCTAACTTACGGAGTATTGTCTCTTTCTAAAATCGAAGCAATCGAATATCTTATTTTAAAATAAAAAATGAGATTTAAGTAATGATCAAATGGTGATTATTCTTGTTTTCGAGGATTCAAAGCATTGTGCCCTAACTTATAGGGCATGATCTTTTCTTTTCGGTTAACTCGAAATATGGCCTTTTCGTAAAATTTAATTTAGTTAAGCGATATTTTAATAAAAGAAGGGAACATCGTGCAAAGAGTGATCGTATTTTAAATTCTCTTCGAATTTTCAATTTTCGACACTAAGACATCAAGTAATCAACTAGGTACCATTTTGGGCATCATAAGGGTGCTAATCCTTCCTCACACGTAACCGACTCCCGAACCCACTTCTTGGATTTTGTAGATTGAAAATTATCAATTTAATAAAATTTTTATTAAAATGATCAAGTTTCAAGGTGATCCGAACACACCTAATAAAAAGGTTTGGTGGCGACTCCATTCTCGTTTTAAAATAAAAAGTTGATTTCGAAAAAGGTTTTGACAGCTTGGCAACTCCGCTGGGGACAAAATAAGAGAGTCAAGCCGCGAGTTGATTACTATTTGTTCTTTTTGTCGAAAATTGATAATTTGGTTTAAATTAACGATCCCTTCATTGGATTGCATTCTTCATGTTTTGTCTTTGTTATCTCGGGTTACATAGCGATCTAATATATCTGTATTTTTTTTTTGTTTGAGAGTTTCTCTTTATATGTTTTCACATATATTGCATTACATAATCGTTCCATTTTACCCTTTTTAAGTGGGAGTGGGAAGCTATTCCTTTGTGAGGTCTTTACCTCTGTATAGGATAATGGATCGCTTTTCGGATATATCTGTACCTATGTTTTCGTGAGGCCTTCACCTTCGTACAGACATAGGGAAATGTATTCCCCTGAACTGAACTCAGTCTGTTTGAGCCTATAATGGGTGAGGATTGAGGAATCTGCTGGTTCAGGTACCCTTACTTTAGAACCAAACCACATGTAATGAGCCCTAAGAACCTACCCTAAGTATTACCATATCAAACCTTTAAAGGTCACCCGAATAGATTACAAAGGAGAGATGCTCTATTTATGTTTTTTTTGCTTTGTATTCAAGTTTTATACAATATGTACTGACTTGTTTCGTTTCATTTTGGGTATGGTTGTATTTCATTTTCATCTTTAAAAAAGGGTGTTGATTGTTAGGTTGCTAAATAGAGAGTTTGTCATGGAAAAGGCATTTCTTGATAAAGTGGAAGTATCTATTTTATGTAAAGAAACTCGATTTCTAGTAAAGTTATTCTAATGGAATTGGATTAGAATCAACACCTTTTTGCATGCATCTTTTCCATTCATTAACATTA
The DNA here is from genome assembly GCF_007990345.1 of Gossypium hirsutum. Taxonomy (NCBI): domain Eukaryota; kingdom Viridiplantae; phylum Streptophyta; class Magnoliopsida; order Malvales; family Malvaceae; genus Gossypium; species Gossypium hirsutum. Next base: position 21,691,357 of record NC_053438.1, read on the forward strand.
CATTTCAATACATGCAATAAATTTTATAAAATCCAAAAGTGCGTCGTGTTCAGAACTCTAGTACAGAGCCTGATGGATTAAAGAGTTGGAATTCTTTGAAGATATCGAGGGTTTGGAGGGGAAAAATGTTTATGCCTCTGAAGAGAGAACTAAAAAAAGAAATGAAAAACCTATCAAGAATTTGTTCCCACATCCTCGGAAGTGTTCTGAACAACTGGACTGTGGAGTAGATCCCTATAGTTTCCAAGACCATTTTAGAGTAATATTCAGAACATACTATTGTTCTAAGCCTGGGAGAAATAGGGATCCTTTTGTGAAAAAGGCGCATATCCATTATTTTAATGAAAATAATACATTTTTATGTCTCATTTGGCAAACACTTCACTATCTCTTTCATTTATACTTATACCATACAACTAATTATTCTTAAATTCATTTGTTCCTTGGGTCTCCTCTTATTCCTATAATAGGTCTCCGGATATCAATGATGTGAGTGAGGTTGCTGTTAACTCGGAGTCTCCTTTTGAGCAGGATATGTGTCTAGAGGAACCTTAGAACTTTGAAGATGAGTAAGATTGTAACTTTGAAGATGAGCAAGATGAGAAACAAATCCTACCTCAAAAAGAGTTAATGGAAATTGTGAGCTTAGAGGATGAACAAGAAAAAAAAGAAGTGAAAATCGAAACTTGCATCACTACGGAGACAATGCGAGACCTCGTTGAGTTACTCCAAGAATTCAAAGATGTCTTCACCTGGTCGTATCAAGACATGCTTGGTCTAAGTACTGATATCCTGGTACACAGGCTTCTCATAAAGAAAGAATGCAAATTGGTTCAGTAGAAACTCCAAAGGATAAGGCCAGACGTATTGTGGAAAATAGAAGAAGTCAAAAACAGTTTGACACTGGTTTCCTTCAAGTGGTCAAATATTCAGAGTGGGTAGCCAATATAGTCTCCGTCCCTAAGAAAGATGGGAAAGTGTGAATGTATGTAAACAAGGCTAACTTGAAAGATAATTTCTCGTTGCCCCATATCGATACTTTAGTGGACAACACGACAAGTCATTCACTGGGATTTGCAGTCGGTGAGAAAGGGATTGAGATTGACCCAGATAAAGTAAAAGTCATACAGGAATTACCATCACCTCGTACCCAAAAAGAAGTTCAAGGTTTCTTAGGAAGATTAATTATAATGCCTGGTTCATTTCACAACTGACTGAGAAGTGTGACCCCCATGTTCTGTCTCCTTAAGAAACATGACCTAGGTGTGTGGGATGAGGAATGCTAGAAGACCTTCAACAAGGTCAAACATTACCTGTCCAATGCCCCAGTGCTGCTGCCACCTACCACAGATAAACCACTGATACTGTACTTGGCAGTATTTGGAAATTCTATGGGATGCATACTTGCCAACATGATGAGTAAGAGAGGAAAGAAAGAGCGATATATTACCTCGGTAAGAAGTTCACTGAATGTGAAACAAGATATTCGTCAATTGAGAAGTTGTGTTGTGCCTTAATCTGGACAAACTAGAGGCTGAGATAATACCTATTGTAGCATACGACTTGGCTCATCTAGAAAATGAATCCTCTAAAGTACATGATGAAGTCGACTACATTGAATGGAAGAATAGCCCAGTGGCAAATTTTGTTCTCCCAATTTGATATAATCTATGTGAACTAGAAGTCAGTAAAGGGCAGTGCAATAGCAAATTTCTTGGATAGCAGAGCTCTAGAGGATTATGAGCCTTTAAATTTTAATTTCCCAAACGAGTATCTAATGTACGTTGCGACCACTGAAGAAGGTGCTCTAGAAGAACATCCCTAGAAGCTAAATTTTGACGGGGCCTCAAATTCCATGGGTAACGAAATTGGGGCAGTCTTGGTATGCCCAGACAGAGATTATTATCCTTTCACGAGTAAACTTGACTTTGATTGGACAAATAACATGGAAAAATACGAATCATGTATCACGGGTATTCCTGCAGCTATAGAATGCAAGATCAATGTGCTTGAGGTATATAGGGATTCTGCAGTAGTGATCTATCAACTCAAAGGTTAATGGGAGACGAGAGATCTCAAGTTGATCGATTATTAAAGGCTGGTCCTGAGTTAATTAAGGAGTTTGATGACATCACCTTCTGCTACCTCCCGTGAGATGAAAATCAGATGGCCAATGCCTTGGCTACCTTAGCTTTCATGGTTAAAGTGAACAAACAAGAGGATGTAAAACCTATCTAGATGAGTATTTATGAGACTCTGGACCATTTTTACATCATCTAGGAAGAAGAAAAGGATGATCACCCTTGGTACCACGACATACTGCAATATGTAAAGAACCGTGAATACCCTAAGCAGGCAACCAAGAACGATAAAAGGACACTAAGGAGACTGGCTAATGAGTATGCCTTAGATAGCGAGATCCTATACAAAACAAGAAATGATCAGGTGTTACTAAGATGTGTCGATGTTGTCGAGGCTAAGAAAATCCTGGAAGAAGTCCAAGAAGGTGTTTCCAGAACACATGCTAATGGTTTCACAATGGCCAAGCAAATTATAAGATTCGGATATTATTGGTCCACCATGGAAGGGGATTGTATCAATTATGCCAATAGATGTCATAAATGTCAAATTTATGAAGACAGAATTCATGTGTCGGCTTCACATCTTCATGTTATGACTTTTCCATGACCTTTCTCTATATAGGGCATAGATGTCATTAGGCTGATCTCGCCTCGTCAAAAGCTTCTAATGGGCATCGATTCATCTTTGTGGTCATCGATACTTCACCAAATGGGTAGAAACCGCTTCCTATGCCAATGTCACGAAGTCAACAGTCAACAGTCAACAAATTCTTGAAGAGAGAAATCTTATGTCTATATCGAACGCCAAAAAGGATCATATCTAACAATGCATTGAAGTTGAACAACAACACGATCGTGGAGGTCTGTAGTCAATTAAAGATCAAACATCACATCGTATCACTATATCGTTGAAAAATTAATGGCGCAGTGGAGACATCAAATAAGAACATTAAAAGGATCGTGGGGAAAATGACAGAGACCAATAAAGATTGGCACAAGAATTACCATTTTCCCTATATGCTTATCAAACGTCTGTCAGAACCTCCACCGGGGCAATGCTTTTCTCATTGGTTTATGCAATGGAGGAAATTTTACCCATTAAAGTCGAGATTCCTTCACTCTAAGTCTTATCAGAGTTAAAGTTAGATGAAAAGGAATGGATCCAATCTCGATATGATCAATTCAACTTGATCGAAGAGAAGAGGCTAAAAGTTATCCGTCATGGTCAAATGTACCAAAAATGAATGATGCAAGCTTATGACAAAAAGATTCGCCTTAGAGAATTCTATGAGGGAGACTTGGTGTTGAAAAAAAATTTTCCCATACAAAAGGACTTTAGAGGAAAATGGATGCCGAATCAGAAGGACCTTATGTGGTGAAAAAGGTCTTTTATGGAGGAGCATTGATTTTGAGCAAGATGGATGGGAAAGATTTGCCCAACCCTGTGAATTCAGATTCAGTCAAAAAAATTTTCACCTAAAAAAAATAAATGGGAGAGGCCAAGGCGAAAACCCACAAAGGGCGTCTTGAGACCAAAAGAGTTTTGAGTTGAAAACCCAAAAAGGGCGGCTCAAATTTTGATCGAAGATTGGGCATATGGTAGTCTTGTTCCCTCAGAAGTAACAAGGAGGAGAAACTTTGCATCTTGGACCATCAACGGAGTACTCTAGACCTCCGACATACATATTAGGCTCAAAATGGTCTTTAAGAAGTTTTTACGGAGAAGCTCATGCTGCGATATTTGGGGCACCCAGTCTCATTTTTACCCACTTTGTGTTCTAGCAATGTTTGCCACTTTGATTAATCTTTTCATTAAGGGCTTTGCTCCTAATAAATTTTAAATTTTAGTCTTATTCATTTTTAGGACCTTATTCAAGCATTTTTGCATTGAAATAACAGTTAGTGGACTAACAATTTCAAATTATAAAAGGATTTCTGCATATCACTCTAAAATTTTCTAAATAATATAGGGACTTAAAACAGGACCACTAGTTAGAATTAACCAAATTTGAAAGTTGGAAAGATCTTGGAACGAATAGCCTAAATTGTGATTACCTCTTTGAGTTTTCTGTCAAAGATACCAGACCTGAACAAGAAGGCATGGTAACACATCAATGATAAAACCTTAACGAACAACGAGCAGTGTCAACCTAAGCACTAAAAGGGGATTATTCTCAAAAATGACATTTTGCATTCATACAAATATCATTCATATATATCTAGTTAGAAGCATTTGATTCATTCTCATCATAACATCCTAATTGCTTGGCATAAAATATAGGCCTATGAAATGGATTCTACAGGTTTTGTTCCCTAGAGAGTGGTGTAACAGATCCGTGAAATCTCAAATCCTATACCCTTGAAGTAGTAGTGGGTCAGATTGAAACTAAAGTGACGAATCATCTTTCCCTGAAGTTGTAGTGGAGCAAGATGAAACAACAAATCATATATTTCTGAAGTTGTAGTGGATCGGATTGAAGATATAATTCTTATACCCCTGAAGTTGTAGTGGGTCGGAATGAAATTATAGTGGTGAATCTTATCTCCCTAAAGTTGTAGTGTAGCAAGATGAAGCTACAAATCCTATATCCCTGAAGTTACAGTGGATCAAATTGAAGCTACAATTCTTATACCTCTGAAGTTGCAGTGGGTCGAAATGAAACTACAGTGACAAATCCTATATCTCTGAAGTTGTAGTGGATCAAATTGAAGCTGTAATTCTTATAACCCTGAAGTTGCAATGGGTCGGATTGAATCTACTATAGCAAGTCTTATCTCCCTGAAGCTGTAGTGGAGCAAGATGGAGCTACAAATCCTATACCCCTGAAGTTGCAATGGGTCAGATTAAAGTTACCATAGCGAGTCTTATCTCCCTAAAGTTACAATGAAGCAAGATGAAGTTACAAACCCTATACCCTTTAAGTTGTAGTAGGTCAGACTAAAGTTACCATAACGAATCTTATCCCCCTGAAGTTCAGTGGAGTAAGATTGAGCTACAAATCCTATACCCCTGAAGTTATAGTGGGTCAAATTGAAGTTACCATAGCGAATCTTATCTCCCTGAAGTTGTAGTAAAGCAAGATGAAGCTACAAATCCTATACCCCTGAAGTTGTAGTGGGTCAGATTGAAACTACAAATGGCGAATCTTATCTCTCTAAAGTTACAGTGGAGCAAGATGAAGCTACAAATCCTATACCCCTGAAGTTCCAGTAGGTCAGATTGAAATTACCATAGCGAAACTTATCTCTCTGAAGTTACAGTAGGTCGGATTGAAATTACCATAGCGAAACTTATCTCCCTGAAGTTGCAGTGGAATAAAATGAAACTACAAATCCTACACCCCTGAAGTTGTAGTGAGTCGGGTTGAAACTACAACAACAAATCTTATCTCCTTGAAGTTGCAATAGAGCAAGATAAAACTATAACACTAAATCTGCCTTCGTAAAGTTATAGCGAAATGGATACAGCGAAGTAGAGTAACCAATGGACTGAAACTATGGGCTACTTGAAAAAGAGAAACACCAAATAAGTCGAGATTCAGCGTGACTGGACAAAATTGGTCCTCCTTTAAAGTCTTTGCTCCATTCCCGTTACACGACAATGAGAAAACAGGGGCAGCTATAGAGGCCTAATTTTATCCGGCCCAAGTAAAAACAAAAATTGAAAAATAGAAAAATAAATACAAGTCCATTAATAACAAGCAGTCCATTTACAGGCCAAAATCCTAACCAAAACCCATTTACCCGAAATGCCTAAGTAACCCTAAAAGCCAAAATACAAACCCAACAGCCTAATAGCCTAAATCCTAAACTAACAGAAACTTTACTTTCACCCTTAAAAGTTTCGGCGTCGCTCCCTCACCACGTCAGTAGACACGCCACCCGAGGTCACTCCCCCTCATTTTACCGAAATGGCAAGGCGCGGCTCCCCAGTGCCGTTGACCTTACCACAAACACCTACAAAAGAAAAAAATACAAAAGGACAGAAAGCAAAAGCAGCATAAATAATAAAAAAGAAAAAAAAAACGTATTCTGTTTTTTAGCTATAAAAGCCATAACGATCATGTGTATTTTTCTTAAGAGGTAATCAAAACATAATACAAAAAAGAAAAACAAAATCCAAAGGTAGCCCCATCTTTTTCTTTCTTTTTGTTTAGAAAAATATAAGAAAAATAAAATAAAAAGTTTATTTTTTTACATGTTCATCTTCCACCGCCGTTGTGGGAAGCTTCCTACGGATTTGAAAGGCCTTCGAACCATTTAAGGATCATCAACGGCTTCATCAGATAAGAGAAGCCCAAGGGTTTCTTGATTTCCAGTCGAGCTTCGACTAGATTTCAGAAGATCTAACCCTAGATCCAGAACCTACTCGAAAAAAGGATAGAAAAGGCCTATTTTGGGGAACGCCGGCCATTGCAGGCGACGGTCTCTATTGCCGATGACCGGTGGCCACGACGGAGACCCACCATCCCTTGACTGGACATGAAGATGCCCTCAAAGAAAAAAGAAAAGAAAGAAACCACTTTTTTTTAAAACAGTTTGAAACAGATATTTTTAAATATATTTTTTCACTTCAATAAGGTCACCTAAGCGACGCCGTTTCGTTATGGCCCTAAATGCCCAAAACGACATCATTTTGAAGGCCGATCTAATGACCCGATCCGGATCCCCTCGGATCCACGTGTTTTCGTGGGAGGGTCTAATTGCTACCCTAGTCCTTCCGCATTTGAATGCTTTTCAATATGGTCCTACTTCTTGTCTTTTTCCTTTTTTTAAATTATACCACTTAATTTTAAAATTTTCATTTTGGCCCTCTGACCATTGACCACACCTGGAAATGGCACGTGTACTGGGGTTTAGTATAATTTCCCATTTGGTCCTCACACCTTTCGCATATTTTAATTTAACCCATTATTTTTCTATAATTTCTTCCCTCATATTATTTTTCTATTTTATTTTTCAATCTAGTGCTTTATTTATTTAATTATGCTCCTTTACTTACCTTTATATTATTTTCAACATTGCAGATTTATACTATTCACATTTCACCCCTTTTTTTTAAACTATGCATTTTTATTTTTATTTTTATTTTTTTATCCTTAGGTGATTATTATTTTTATTTATGTTGGTATTATGGTATTAATCATGCCATAACTATGGCCATTATTATAATGAATTAATATTATTGTTACTATTATAGAAGTATTATTATCTATTAGCATAATTACTATTACTTTTATCATCATGTTATTATATCATTATTTTGCCCTTTTTTTACCCATGTAGTTATTTCATTTCTATCAATTTATTTATTTTTACCATTGTCATATACATGACTTGTTTAAATATATTCATTCATTTTTGTGCCTACACCCAAATAAATTAAATGTACATTGCTTTAAGTCTTATATTCGTTTTACCTGACGTATAAGAAATAATTAAAATTGGGGCAATGTTCATTATTTTTAGAATTTGAAGAGTCGTGCTCTTAACTTACGAGTATGGTCTCTTTCTAAAATTGAAGTAATCGAATATCCTATTTAAAAATAAAAAAAGCGAGATTTAAGTAATGATCAAATGGTGATTATTCTTGTTTTCGAGGATTCAAAGCATCATGTCCTAAATTACGGGGCATGATCTTTTTTTCTCAATTAACTCAAAGTAAGGCCTTTTCGTAAAATTTAATTTAGCTAAGTGATATTTTAATAAAAAAAAAGAACATCATGCAAAGAGGGATCATATTTTATTTTTAATTTTCGACACTAAGACATCAAGTAATCAACTAGGTACCATTTTTGGGCGTCATGAGGGTGCTAATCCTTCCTCATACGCAACCGACTCCTGAACCCACTTCTTGGATTTTGTAGACTAAAAATTATCGTTTTAATAAAATTTTTATTAAAATTATTAAGTTTCAAAGTGATCTGATCACACCTAATAAAAAAGATTGGTGGCAACTCCATTCTCACTTTAAAATAAAAAGTCGATTTTGGAAAAGGTTTCAACAAGGACGATCACGTAACATTCAATGTTTTTAAATCTATGAGGTTTCCTAATGCAATTGATGAGTATTATGCAGTATTTGAGTTGGAACATTTTACTGTAGAATGGGAACTCAACTCTATTGAGGACTTATTGGAACAAATTTTGATATTAGACCCTCCAAGTGTTGAAGAGGGGGAGGAATATTTAGCTTTGCTAGAAGCCAACCAAAGGGGATTTATTCTACAATCCCACTTTGAATCTTTGGAATTAGATAACAGAGATTATGTCCAACCAAAAGAGTCAATCGAGGAGCCACCTAAATTGGAATTAAAGGTACTTCCCTCACACTTAAAATATGTTTATTTAGGTAACGCTTTAACTTTGCATGTGATTGTTTCAGCGGAGTTAACTAGAGAGCAAGAAAAGAAACTTATTTTAGTGCTAAAAAAATTCAAGAAGGCTATCAGAGGAACCATAACTGATATACATGGTATTAGTCCATCCGTGTGTATGTACAAAATCATCCTAGAAGATGATCAGAAAAGGACGATTGATGGACAATGAAGACTGGACCCCATTATGAAGGATGTGGTAAAGAAGGAAAACATTAGGTGGTTAGATGCGGGTATAATTTACCCCATCTCAGACAGTTCATGGGTAAGTTTGGTCTAGTGTGAGTGAAATAAGTGAGGTATTACAGTCGTAGAGAACAAAAATAACTAGTTGATACCGGCCAGAATAGTTACTAAATGGAAAATTTGCATATATTACCGAAAGTTGAACAAGGCGACAAGGAAATATCATTTTCCTTTGCCGTTCTTGGATCAAATGTTGGATAGACTAGCGGGTCGAAACTATTACTATTTTTAGATGGGTACTCAAGGTATAATCAGATCATAGTAGCACCAGAGGATCAACACAAAACAACATTCACATGCCCATACGGTACATTCGCATTTAGACATATGTCATTTGGTTTATGTAATACACCTACTACATTTCAAAGATGTATGATGGCTATTTTTACTAACATGGTGGAAAAGTGTTTGGAAGTTTTTATGGACGATTTTTTAATGTTTGGAGACACTTACAATGATTACTTAGCCAATCTAGCTAAGGTACTATGGCGGTGCAAAGAAACAAACTTTGTACTCAACTGGGAAAAACATCATTTCATGGTACAATAAGGTATTGTTTTGGGGCATCGAATAACGAGACAAAGGACTGAGGTAGATACAGATAAGGTAGATATTATTGAGAAACTCTCACCTCTAACATCTGTAAAGGGCGTTAGGAGCTTTTTGGGACATGTCGAATTCTATTAAAGATTTGTCAAACACTTCTCCAATATTACTAAACCTTTATGCAAATTATTGGAGAAGGACACAACATCCACCTTTGATGAAGAATGTTTAAAAGCTTTTTAATGATCTAAAGAATCAATTAGTTTCAACACCAATTATTATCGCACTGAATTGGAAATTTCAATTTGAATTAATGTATGACGCAAGTGACTTCACGGTAAGAGTTGTGATGGGCCAGCGAAGGAACAAAGTTTTTCATCCATTCTACTATGCAAGTTAGACTTTGACGGGAGCTCAATTGAATTATACGGTAATAGATAAAGAGTTACTTGCTATTGTATTTTCTTTTGACAAGTTTTGATCTTATCTTGTAGGGACCAAAGTGATTGTTTATACGAATCATTCGACAATTAAATATTGACTTGCCAAGAAAGATGCCAAGCCAAGGTTGATCCAATGGGTACTTCTACTTCAAGGGTTTGATCTAGAAATTGAAGACAAAAAAAAGGGGTAGAAAACCATGTAGCAGATCACTTATCCAGAGTGGAACCACAAGAAGGAAATTCTCCGCTTACACCAATCTAGGAGACATTCCCGGATGAGCACATACTTAAAGTAAATCACATCCATAATGCCTATTGGTTAATTGATTTTGCTAATTATTTAGCTTGTGGTTTCATGCCGCTTGATAAGACGTATCAATAAAGGAAAAAGTTTCTTCACGATGTGAAGTACTAACTCTGCGAAGAGCCATACTTGTTTAAAAAGTGCGCAGATTAAATGATCAGAAGATGCGTGGCAAAAAATGAGGTACATAAGATTTTATATCATTGTCACACAGATCCTAGTAATGGACACTTTGGAGGTTCACATACTACGGCCAAAGTATTGCAAGCCGAAATCTTTTGGCCAACTCTATTCAAGTATGTGTATGCCTACGTAAAAAGTTGTGAGCAATGCCAAAGGGTTGGAAATATCACCAAAAGAAAAGAGATGCCCCAAACAAACATCATTGAGGTAGAACTATTCAATTTTTGGGGTATTGACTTTCTTGGTCATTTCCCCCCTTCTTTTGGTCATAAGTACATTCTAATAGTAGTCGACTATGTATCTAAGTGGGTTGAGACTGAGGCATATTCGAAAAATGATGGCAATGTTGTAATGAAGTTTTTTGCAGAAACATGTGTTCACAAGGTTTGGAACTCCTAGGGCTATCATCAGTGATGAAGTGTCCCATTTTGTGAAGAAATGGTTGAAATGGTTGCTCGATAAACATGGATTGAAGCACAAGGTTGTCACAGCTTACCATCCGCAGACGAATAGGTAGGTGAATTGGCAAACAAAGAAATAAAAGGTATACTCGAGAGGGTAGTTTGTCCAAACCGACAAGATTGGTCCAAAAGATTGGATGATGTTTTATCGGCCTATAGGATAGCATACAAAACACCTTTAGAGATGTCTCCCTATCGATTGGTTTTTGGGAAAGCCTACCATTTGCCTTTGGAGTTAGAACATAAAGCTTACTAGGCTCTCCAATAATTCAACTTGGATCTTAAGCTTGTTAAAGAGAAACAGATGCTTCAAGTTAATGAGTTAGAAGAAATTTGAATGTTCTCATATAAAAATGCCAAGTTATTCAAGGAAAGATTATCTTTGTTAAATAAAATGGTCAATTTTGATCCAAGTTTTAGTTTGTAACTCAATTTTCAAATTATCTTTAAGTCCAAGTACTTAATTGAATTATTTGCAATAATTGACTGACATTTTTGTAAATATTAAAATTAGTTGTGTTTTTCTATAAATATTTTAGAACAGCTAAAATAAAGGTTTTTTATTTTTTATTTTTAGTAAATAGGATGATAACAACTAAGATATAATTATTTCATATAATATATATTAATTGTTATTGACTCTGTATAGGATTAGAATTGGTTAGTATTTTATCACTATTTAATTTAAGAGTTTTTATTTTCTAATAAATAAGATAATATCAAGTAATATATTAATATACTTTATATTATATATTAATTATTATTGTCTTTATATAAGATTAGGAGTTATAGTATTTTTTTTTCTTTAGAGTTTGAGTTAAATTCCTTTCTTCTTTCACTTTAAATACCACCACCTCTTTCCCTTATTCACATGACCTATCAAACCAACCTTCCCACACACCTTCTCCACCGTCGGCCCTAGCAACCTCTACCATCCAAACACCCTAGCGTCGCACAACCCAAGCTACTAGCAGCAACAATCGCTAGCCTCAACTGCACTCACCTACAATAGACGTGCACTCCAACAGCCATCATCAACTTGCACACACCATCACTCACACCTGCTCCCTAGTGCGCTGCTACATCATGCCCCCTAGGCTTCAAGTGCAACTGTTGCTCCTTACCTCTATCCCGTGCGCACCCTTGCATCAACTGCACATTCCCTTGTTTCCTTTGCATCATGCCACCATCACAACTAGCCACAACCATCAAGTCACCAAACACTCACCCTCTAACCATCCCTAAACCAACACTATTAGCTCTACATTTTTTTTATTTTTTTTAAGTTCTTATTGATTTTTACAAATGTGGTAAGAAATTCTTTTCCTAAATTTTTATTTGATTTAATTATGTAACTTTTTCAACTTTATGAATTATTAATATTTTATGCTAATTAAATTTTGGGAAGATATCATTTGTTTCCATCTTATGTGATCTTCAATTTAAATCATGTATCATAAAAGAACTCGTGCCTCTGTTCAAGTTGAAGACTCACATAACAAATTACACTGTGAAGAACCCAAAGCAAGATATGACAAAATTTTCAAAAATCAACAAATGCTCCCAGAAAGAGGTTTTACATTAAAACAAAGCAATTATACTAATTTCATGGCAAGCATTCAACAAGTTGCTGAAGCATTAAATTGAGAAGTTTTTTTATGAGAAAAGATCAAGTGTAGATGAAGAGTTAGTCCGTGAATTGTATGCAAATTTGACCTCAAGCGAATTAACAGAAGTTTCTGTCCCAGGAATCAAGGTACCGATAAATTCAAACACTATTAATGAATTCTTTGATTTACCTAATTTTGAGATGACGGGTATTCTTCCTTAATGGAAAATATTGAGGCTGAAAAATTGCAAGAAATTCTTGAGGAACTTACAGTTCTGGGTTCTAAATAGACTGTGTCAAAGCATGGGACTCACACTTGTCGTAGAGAATATTTGACACCATTAGTGAATTTATGCTTTTATTTCATTCAGTTCACCCTTATGCCTATTTCACATGGGTCTACATTTTCAGTAAAACGAATGGTCTTGTTATACTCAATTATGACAGTAAAGACCATTGATGTAGGAAAAATCATTTTAAGAGAAATTCAAAATTTTTCCACTAGACGTTCTAGTCCAACATAATTTCCCTTTACGATAACAATTTTGTGCTTAAAAACTAAAATTCTTGTAAACATAAAGAAAACAAGGTATAGCCAAGACACAATCACAAATTGGGACCTCTTCTAAGTAGCAAGAAATTCTGTCCTGCAGCAACAAGCTGAATTGAGCAAGGATCCTGAAGAAGAAGAAGAAGAAGAAAATCCTACTGAAATCAAACCAATGTAACCAGCTGAAATTCCTAATGAGGTAGAACCAACTAAACCAATGACCGAACCTGGCATGGCTACCTCAACATATAGAACTCATTTGCCTCACCCAAATTTTCGCGATGAGCTATCAAAGTTGATGGACATAATGCAACATATGTAGTGGCAACAATAAGCTTACTAAAGATACTAAAAAATATGGGATAACCCAATGAAAAGCACTTTTTTGAAAATATTTCATGTCATGTTTGTTTTTGTGCCTGAATATTCAGACTTTATATTTGAACCATGGACTCAAATGTCGAAGAGGGAGCAAGGAGATTCAAGAAAAAACAAGGATGATGGAGCAAAAGATGGGTCAGATTTTGAGGGGTCTGTAAATAAATAAAATGGGGGATCTTGTCTTTATTTTATTTTATTTTTTAGGATATTTTAAGTTCTTATTCTTAGGTTCTTTTAGGATATTTTTACTTTTCGCATAATAAAATAAGTTGTGGAAATCGTCAATAAAATTGAACAAATTGCAAAATAAGAAGTGTGACAATAGATATGTATCTGTCTAGGATTGGATCTGCCTAGGAAAAGATTGGTATTTAAGTAGTCAAACTTGACTCACCTCCTTTTCCTAGGGTCCTACCTGGTGTACGGTATTTATTCACTTCTATATTTTCGTTCTCTCTATTGTTTTTAAGAATTGGGACATTGTTCATCTTAAGTTGAGGGGACCAAAATTGAAATTGTTTTTCTTTTTCATAATACATTATTCTTATAATTATGATTAAGTTATAATTTGTTCAAAAATTTAAATTTTTGTTAATTATGCTAAGCTTTAGTATAAATAAAGTTCTATTATCTCAATAATTGCTATGTTAGCTGAACTATGACATAAATGTTACTCTTAATAAAGTTTGTAAATCGTACCATAAAATTTTTAATCCCTTAAAAGAGCTAGGCATACATGAAAGTTTAAGTCTCTAGAATTGACTTAGTAATTTCTTAAGGCGAAATCCTAGGAAACATGGAATTTTGAAAATGACTTAGGCAAAACTTTTGTTAGGACCGTTTCAGCCTTTCAAGCCAACCTCAACGAATATTTATCCTTTGTAATCCAACTTTGAGACTATATGGCTTGATTTTATTTGATCCTTTACAATAATTTGCCATTCCTTCTCTAAATTGTCCCAAACACTAGACTTAGCTTATCCAGAATATTCTTTGAAAATAAGTTTAGGGGAGTTAAGAAAAAGTATGAAATGCTAAAAATAAATTGTGTTATATACAGAAATATGCTAAAAAAACAAAAAAAAAAAGAGCATGTGTACTTAAAAGAAATAGATATACAAAGAGCATGTGAACTCAAATGCAAACTGAGTTTGTGAATATGGAGGTATTTATTCCGAAGGTCCAATGCAAGCTAAGTTTAGGGTTTTTAGCTTAAATTTTTCTATCTTTTACCCACCCTTAGCCTAGCCACGTTACAACCTATTTGAAAGACCTATTGATTCAGATTTCTATACTGCCTACATTAGTGGAGAGAAATTGCTAAGTTCAACATATGAAGGCATAAGTTAAACTTAGTGATTACAGTTTAGTCTTAAATAAGGAATAAAAACTAATTGGTAAGAATTTAGCATATCTTTATTGAGAATGCATTTAGTCTATTCTTGCTATCATGATAATAATTGAGAATAATTTGAACATTATGTATACTTGAGTTGCATAATTTCAAAATTCTTGTTCTTGAGCATAATTACACTAAACTCATAATTGTGGGAGAAATATTTTCTGAAAGAATTTTTCTAAGGTGATTTCAAGCAACTTTTTATCGAATTTATATTCTAGATATAAAATAATTGCTTTGTACTCAAATTAGTAACATATTTAATTTGAATTATTTTTATAATAAATTTACACAATTTTGATTTATTTTCGATAGTTTTGCACAAAGGGTAAAAATCGACTCGACAGTCACTTCGAGAGGCTTGAACCGTTGGAGCAAATTTTGCATCGAGTGAATCAAGCGTATGGCTAATTAATTTTCCAACCAAGGATGGTCCAAAAATATGTATTGAATATATTTTATAATTAAATTTGGTCCAACATAAATTGAGTTAAAAATTAATTATAAGCCTAAAGAATAAAAGTAGCCCAAATTGTGTTAAGCAAAGAATGATCACCAAGGACTTGGTAGCCCAAATTGTCTATATAGTTGACTGCATCAGCTTATTTAGCTAATTTTATTAATTGCAAAATAGCCCTTGAATTTTCCCTTAAGTCCGTTCCAATCCCTTCTCTTTTCGTGCCTTCTATTTTTAGCCCCAAGTTAAAAATAACAAGTTTGAATCAATCATACTTACACCAAGAATGGCCGCCCAAAGGAGGAGAGTGGATATTTCTTTTCTATTTTTAGCAGCAATCTCCTCCTATAAATACCCCTCTTCCCTTCCTCATTTCACATCCAACATATACCAGACATCAGGCACATTTCTTCACTTCACTCACCTTTCTCTCTTCCATTTCCCTCTTGATTTCCAATTTCCTTTGTCCTCCATCCCTTGTCGATTTTCCTCTTGAAAAAGAGCTTGCACGCCCCTTGAGTAGCAGCATTCAAGTGTTCATGAAGGCCTTAGCCCGACAGGATGAGCAAAGAAGAAGAGAAGCGCACTAGTCTAGCTTCAGAGAAACACCGGGATTTGTTTCCTAGTTCCTTTCTTTTTATTTTTTCTCGTTTAAGTTGTGATCATGATTATGATTATTTGTTGTGTTGTTATTCTTGATTTAATTAAAATGAATTAAATTTAATTCATGTTAGATTGATTGCATTTTGTTCGCTTCAATTATTAAAGTCATATTTGTATTGTTATAAAGCTTGATAAATTATTCAATTAAATATACACAATTTCTTAATTTGATGTTTTAGAATTTTTTTTGATTTACTTCTACCTTTGTATTTTCTTTTCGTCTTCCTCATTACCTCTTCTATAATTTCCATTAAAAAAAATATCCTCCGTCAATCAAATATTGCTACATGTAAAACAAAAGCCAAAGTTCGATTGAAATTACTAAAAAGTCAAAAAAATTTCCTAAAAATACAATAAAGTTCTAAAATAATTTAATAAAAACTAAACTTAAAAAAAACCTAAAAATCAATATTTTTAATTTATTTAAAAATTAAAAATATAAAAATTATTAAAATCCATTTTTAGAAAGAATGAATCTGGACACAAAAAGTTTGAAGATCATCCTATCAAAATTTTTATAAAAAATGAAAAATTATTTTGAAATAATAAAAAATATAAAACAATTTAAAAAATGGAGCCAAAATTAACATGGACATCCATCTATATCCACATTCATTATGGATGTATTCTTTTCAATAATTTTACTTTTTTATAATTCCAAAATAAATTCTTAATTTTATTATTTTTAGAATTTTAAGTTTTTTAAATTTTTTTAATTCCTTTTAAATTTTTTTGAAGTTCCGTGTAATTATCATTTAAAATATATTTTTTATAATTTTAAAAGCAAATTATGAATTTTTCCCGTTCTTTAGAAATTTCAAACTTTGTTATTTTAATGATGTTTTGCGTTATATATATATTACGTTTCACTCCTTCACTGAACTCTTTTTAATGGAAATACTTAACAGAAATTTGGATTGAGGTAATCGGATACAGGAAGAAAAGTAGAATGTTAAAGTGACCCAATAATTTTTAAAAGTATCAGGCAGAAAAGCAAAAATAAGTATTAAGCCTTACAGCAAAGTCTGCTTCTTCTATATGTCGATACTGTTGTTTCTAAATATTTTTCCAAATTGCATTTAATCATTCTAATTTTGAATCAACTTTTATCAAAACGTCCAGAAAAAAGTATTAAGTTTAAAATAACCATAAGAAAAAGATATGGGAAGTTAAAAAGTTTTATTATCCTAAACAGATTTTCAATAAATAAAAAATTCACAATCAATTTATAAAAAAAAATTATATTAACCGCTTTCATCTCAATTCTGTAAGTAGGTAATCTGAAATCATGAAAAGGTGGTATTTATTTTCTCTAAGTATATATTACAATAAACTTGTGCAATAAACCTCAAAAACAATAACCAGGACAAACATAGGCGCATATTTATGTACTGTGTGTTGTATGTTTTGGTGTTTTTATTTTCACATTGCATTAATATATATATCACACCGGGAAACGGATCCACAAAACCTCCATAAGAAAGAAAGTTTGTTATCCATCTTCTATGACTATGAGTATACAAAGTATGGAGTGTTGATCCCAAATATAATGCCATTTCTTTTTGCTACTCCACCCTCATTCTCATCTTACCAGCAAAACTTCTTTTTCTGCATCATGCATGCGTGCATGCAAGCATACAACACATTACACATACAATCATTTATCTAACCAAATTAAAATCATTCACATCGCATGCACTGATATATATCTTTTGACTTACCCGAAACTTGGCTTCTTCTTTACTATCTATGTATGCCAGGAGTTCTTCTTGCCGCATCCAAGCTTCATGGAGAGCCTGCTTATAATTAGAACCACAATCAGTACCACACATCGAAAACTCCCATCACCAAGAAGGAAGAAACAATGCAAATCAACCAACAAGCTATATCGACATTGCTCTTACACCAGGCTTGAGTCATTTAATAAAAGGAGCATGACAATCCGGCCGGGACCCAGACCAAGATAGACAGGCTTGAAATTGATGGTTTTTACAAGTTTAGTCACAACCTGGTGGTGGTATAGAAGAAATCATTTGCGCTCAAGCTGGATCGAGGTAATTACCTTTTTTGTAGAAATTAGCTCTGCTTCTAATGCATCCACACGACAAACAGCAGCATTCAGCAACTCCTCTTTCTCATGAGGCATCTCAAATCTTTTTGACTGTAGCATCTCAACCTTCTCTTCTAGATCACCCAGCCTTCTTACAACAGATGACACCAGGTCTACCTCTGTAAACCTTGGAGCAGGTGAAGGAGGACGGGTTTCGTCCTTGAACGTTGACTCAACATGCTGGTCAGGAATGTTACATGTCAAATCACTTACACTCGACTTCTTCATCAGATGCAACACCATTGTTCGGATGATAGAAAAAAGGGTCAAGAAGGAAATAACTAGAGCAGTGATATGACCATAGATTCCTTTTGGAGTATGCTCTACCAGTGCCATAGGAGTCCCTGCAATTGAAGCCAAAGGACTTTATCAAAGTAGGGTATTTTGAAATTATAGCAAGAAATGGTCAAGCTCTGGTTTGATTACACTGTTCTCATAATGTGATTAAATCTGTTATGATGAGCTAAAAGTTTTTAAATGAGAGTGAGGAAATGTCCAATGCTCGGCAACACTGTTTCTTTTGGGTGCTGAATAGTTCTCAATAAATCTTGACGTTGACATCGTATATCTTGCAAGAGAATACGTAAAATAAACTGTTGCAAGACCATTTAGAAGGCGACAAAATTTGACTTTAAGCATATATTTAAATGCAGGATGATCCTGCAGCCAAAGTTCCAATATAAACGAACCTATTTATAGCTGAGATGACATGCAGTACGCAAAATAGTTTCTTCTGTACATACCAGTCATATTGGTCAATTAAAAGAACAGATTTTAGAAACAACTCATATTGCTAACCTTCAGAAGTAAATGGACTCTGATGTGATGATACTTGTATCTCACACTCAGAATCTACAACCTTGTCAATCATGGGAACATATTCATCACACTCCAATGAACCAGCAGCAGAGACCGCCTTACCAGCCATTCTAGCCTATACAAACATCATAGTTAGTTCAAGATTTTAGAATTTATAGCATGAGATTCTAAGTGTTATTTTATTCAGTGAAAGCACTCTTGCACAGACGAAAAGACCATCCTTGTATTCGGTGATGTTTCAAACATCTGGAATGTAATGAATGACATCCTTTTATGCCAATAATCATTCATTGCAATTTGCAAGCACATACCTCTTCACTGACAGGAGCCAATAGAGGATGTAAATAGCTTTTAGTTGGCATAGGAGAAACAATTTCTTCCACTTCAGATCCTGATTCAGCTGTAGATGTGTCGCTACTCTTTATCTGACCCAGGATGATAAATAAATGAGATTCACTGTGAAAGACAATCTAGTGACTCTAACATGGGTTATCATAGGCAATTACCCTTCCTTCGCTGTTTGAAACTGTCACAATCTGTCTGGAATATAGCGCTTCACCATTGGCAATCATCTTTATGAAGACATTCAGTCATATTAGTAAAACATCTATGAGATAACGCTGAGAAAGAAAGGGATCATACAATCAGATCAAGTTTAGCCACAGCGTAATCAGACCTTCAATATGTTGGGGTCTTTCCAGGGACCTTTGTCAGATCTCATACAACCTCCCTGATCAGCACAGGTGCAGCTACCTCCCAGAAACTGCGGTAACTCACTAAATTTAATTGATATCAAGAACTTTAGTTGACAATACAATTGAATGTGAACTAACCAACATATATGCAACAAACAAATTTAGTTACCTTGCATCAATAATTTCAAGCAACTTACTCTGGTAGTTGCTACCAAGAACCTGAGAGAATTTTTGGAAATGAGGTAAATTCAGTTGACTGAGAAGAGTAGAAACCTCAACGAAAATCAAAAAGCCAAACTATAGAAAATATTGAACTTACATTAATCTTACTAGCTGTTTTGGAATCAAGACAAGATTTGACAGCTTTCCAGGCCATCTTAAAACCAGAACCAGCATTGATGATAAACATTCGGCAAAGAGTCTGCAGAGAGAAGATAATTAAAAGGGATAACCTTGATTTTGGTCCCTGACAGATTTCTGTCAATGCTGAAACAACGAGCCATTTTTCATAACACATCTGAGCACATTAGCAACCGAGACAATCTACCTACCTCAGGATAGTTATCACCATCAATCTTCTGCAGACACCTAACAAGATCTTGTGCAGACTTGCTGAAGTTTTTAAGACCCTACAAGAAAAAATGACTGGGGATGAGCAATATGTAAATGCAATAAACTTTTACAAGGTAGACACAAAATGATGCCAGGGAAGACTACAAAATCTAAAATACAGCATCAAAACATACCATGCCTTGAACATCCAAAATAGTTGTATTGGAGTCTATGTGTCTCTTTGCAGCAATGGAGCAAGCCGGAAACTTAGTTGCAAAACACTTCTCGAATTCCTGCACATGGTATCTTACATACCGTTCCAAAGTTGTAACTCGCATGAGCTTATCAGGTACA
Organism: Gossypium hirsutum; assembly: GCF_007990345.1. Lineage (NCBI taxonomy): Eukaryota > Viridiplantae > Streptophyta > Magnoliopsida > Malvales > Malvaceae > Gossypium > Gossypium hirsutum. Next base: position 21,711,587 of record NC_053438.1, read on the forward strand.
ACTTTTCCTATCAATTCTATGTAAACAGGTCTTCCTTCCTTATCCACCCATGATAACCTTGAGGGTAGTACTTCAACACTTCATCCAACTCATTGAAATCAAAATCCTGATTAAATCATAATATCAAACATTTTTAGAGACAGCATTGCTCCATATGAAACCAGAGGAAAAGTGAATAAACAAGTAGGGAAAAGAAACAAACTTAGCTATGTGCCTATGTCCTCAAGACTTAGAATCAACTACTGAATGCAGTAATTAACAAAAATCCCATAAATGATTGAGTATTCCTGCAATAACATGAGATCACCTCCAAAATAGTATCAGTTCCAAAGTCCTTCCTCCATTGAAGCATATTGTCCCACATGTGCTTTGCTTTTTCAATATCGAACTTCCTTGCTTTTAAGAATCTGCATGAAAACACCGATTGAGAGAGAGAATTTTTCTTAAGCACAGAATAAACTAAATCAATCTGGCATCAGTAATTATCCAGTGCGAAAATCGCAGCCTACCTGAGTAGCATATGATAATCATCATGTCTTGATGGAAGCAACTGGTCAGAGATTAATGCCTGACGGAAAGCTTCAACAGCCTGCAACTCCTCGATATCTCGGACATCCTTAATCGAAACAGATAGATCACTTTTCCTCCTACTACTTTTCTTCTTAAGAGAACGTCTGAATTTACTCGACGCCTTCATTGCTTTCTTCTTAAGATTCCCAATTCTAGTCTTCTTATCATCTTCCGAGATTTCGAAATCCGATTTCCTATCTTTTCTTTCGTCATTATTACCTTCAAAACCTACATACAGGATCGAAAAAGAAGTTCATCCACGATGGAATCAAGATGAATTTAAAAGGGCACTTCCTGAAATATTAATTCCACTTATAACGGACTTAAACAAAAGTAACAGCAAGTATCAATCAGGAAAGCTAATAAGTAAAATATTATGAACCGACGATTGAGACATTAATTAGAATTCATAAGTGATAAAAACAAAAACGGTGCTCACGACCATCAAGTTATTAGTAAAACAGGAAAATACAAAAACAATAAAGAAATTCTCATACAGGGCCTAGCGAAACGATCTAGAGGACCGGACATGCCTGAAGGATGAATGAGAGTAACAAAGAATTAAATGGGAACTAAAAGAAAGGGTAGTTCAAAGAGCTAGACACACATGGCAAAGCGTAGAAGAATTCATTTAGTTATGAACGAAGCAAAGGCAGAGGAGAGGGGAGAAGGGATAGGGTGTAGGGACACTGGGGTCCTTTATCGATTGCTTGAATACGTTGGAAGGGTGGGTCCCGCTACTGAAAAGTCGACAGGTGGCTTCATTACACAGCTGTCGTCTGTTGATATCCTTGGCGGGAGTTCGCTGACTTGTTACGAGTTTCTGTCGGCGCCTTGAATTTTTATCCTCTGCTTTTAAATTTCAAAGGGCAAATATACTTAGAATAAATTATTTAAAATCCCAGTTTATTTTTCAGATTATTTTAAAATATAAACCACCTATGTCAAACATGGTGATTACAGATAGCAATACTTTCCTCTTACCATGCTACTTTTTCAGCTTTTAAGAATTTTCTTTTTTTGTTTTTTACATGATAATAACATCTAACTTATCCGAAAATATTCTCTATATTAAACTCAACATTTAATAGGTGTATTCAATTATTAACCAAACAAAATTACTAATAATCGAATTATCAAAAATATAAAAAATTTTAACCGTTAACCAAATCGAAATATTTTAATTAATTCACTCAGTTAACTGAATTAACCAAAATTTATATGTTTTTGTCTTTTGGTCAAAATAAGTATAAAACATATAAAATATATATTTTCTTTTTTTAATAATTTCAAAAAATATATTATGTATGGTTTATTTCTGTTAATATAAAAATAATATTTCAAAATATAAATTGCTAACATAAAATATAATATATAATATATTATTTATTTAAGTTAATTTGACTAATTACTTTATTTCAAATCGAATTAACCGATAATTAAAATTTATAAAAATCATTAATGGACCTTCAACTAAACTAAATTTACCTACCAACTGATTAACCGAATCAAATCAGTTCGATTGATTAATTTAATTTTAACCAAACCATAAATATCGACAAGTTCAATTCTTTCTAAAAAATTTTAAAATATAAAAGTCACATGTTGTATTTTCACTATTTTCAATAGAAAAAAAATGTTCCTTGAAGATGTAGACAAATCTAAATATTTTTGTATTTCTAATTTCCTTTTACAAGTTACTCGTAAAAAAATAATTTTAAAAATAATCCAAAGAATAGTGGAATCCCAGGAAACTAATTTTTTTTTACAATACCATTTCTGTTTCTATCCTTCCAACCATGTCGTTCTGTTTATATGAACATCAACTATTTTCTTTTTTTTTTTAATATTCAAATAAGTAAACATAAATTTTAATTTTAAGTAAAACTAATATCACATGATTTAACATTTATGTTTTTTTAATTTTTTTAATTTTTTTTTCTTTTTTTCATATAGACTTTAAACCTGTGAAATTTCAATGGGTGATATTAATCCTATTAAAGAATTTCATTTTCTACTGATGTGATGGCTCTTCAACTTACATTTTAGCTACGACATATTTCTAATTATCAGAAAATCGCTATAAAAATTTATTGAACAGAAATCCACCATGACCAGATCCAGATGACCACCCAAAATCCTGGTTTTTGGTTGTAAGAAAAATAGTAAATTAGGAAACCTTATCATTTTCAACATGATGTAAAATTACACAATATAATGTCTTAAAATTTATATAAATATATAATATTTTATACATAAACTAATTTACCCCAAAAATAAAAAACCGAAACACGAATATGCAAATTCAGTCCTAAATGATAAAATGATAAGCATAAATCAAAGTGCTGAAACATATAAGATAGTACATCACCAATTTTAAACTGCATCTGTACTGTACATATATATATATATATTCACAGATTTCAGTTATAGTTACATACATACATGCATCTTTGGCAGAAGATTAAGAAAACTGATTGCTGCTCTACGTAGCCAGCCACCATCCAATTTATCAGCTTCCAATAATAATTCCTATTTACAATTGAAGTCACCAGGGACAACTGAGACAAAAAAAAAAAAAACTTGTTTACTGTCAATTCACTGCTGCTCCAAGTCAAAAATCAGAAAATGGGAAAAGGGGAGCCTGAGACCACTATGGAACTCCATTAGACCTTCAGGATTCACTCGAATTTGGGTTTAGTATATCACCTGTCATGTATATTTCCTCAGCTTCCTTTGAGCCCGGAATTTACGAAGTTTGTCTCTCAAGTCAGCTGTCAGGGGGCATCAGACTAGGATCGTTAAGATATTAACAAGAGAAAATAAATCATGCAGAAAAAAAATAGATGAGAAAGGTCGTGTTACAATTATAGTTCACTACACATCTCTTCATAGATATCCAACTATCTTAAGATCTGGCTCTGACATAATTAAAATCCAGCCAACAAAAACATTTACTTTATCTTGGTTCGCGACTAAAATAGATATAGAGTTACTCTTAGGATAGAAGACAAAGGCTACAGCCTATAGTAATCTATATTCAGATATTGGTGAATATCCAAATTGCATTTACTGGATTCCTATAATGTACATTCGAATATTCTAATTACTATACACAATACATTTAGGATGGGTGTGAATATTAACCCTTAAAAATCCATTATCTGAATCCATTCTCCTTTTACTAATAACAAATTTGGACTTGGATATCCTTCTCCTGAATCCGCTTTACTTTTGCATCAATAGATTTGGATTTGGATATCCAAAATTCCAATCCATCATTCACTTTACTCCTCAAAGTTTTTATTTAAAAATTATTTTTGACCTTACTAAAAGTGAATATCTGGCATATTATTTAATGAATTCAAATTCAAATAGTAATACTCGGATTTAATGTGAATAATAAATGAATCCGGATTTTAAAGCAAATTTACAGATTCAGATTCATATTCAAAATTAACAAAAATTGCAAATATGCAACCTGCTGCCATCCATAAAAGCAATTCATCAAAACAATCTCCAAATCAAGGATATTGTCAGTGAGACAAGCAACCTAAAAGAACTTGGCTCTTTTTTTACCATAAAAATTGGAAAAAAAACTCAACTCTAAGTCGGGGGTTATTAGATGATGAGAGTGAGAGGAAGAGTACCAGCATCCTTGTAGCGTTCCTGATTGATAGCCTCATTTAATTTGCAGACCATATTAAATTCCTCTGTATCAAGACAATGCTGACCACTTGGCCTGAAACCATAAGTCAGAGCATTTGGCATTTTAGATTAAGAATCTCGTGCAAGTGTTAACATATCAAATTCAATCAAGAAAGCAAATAATATCTCCAAAAGAGGTTTCAAGACTAACCGGTCCAGTTCAGTGAATAATATCCCATTTGAAGCTGGAGACTGCATTGATAGTTTCCCTGATTCAATCACTCGCATCCCATCACTGTATGCCAAGTACTTGTTCACTTGTATAGATACCTGCAGAGTGTATCAATAGGTTTCCAATGTCATATTTTCTGAAAATTTTCCACATTCAAGTAGGAATTAATTTATCCCAGAAAGTATCAGAAAATTAGGTATATGAATTTTATGTTTAGAGCATATCTTAATTTAATCAACCTAGAAATGGAACACAAAAAATAGATATGTGAAAATTTATGTTTAAACCATATCTCGCTAAACAATCTAGTTTAGGTGACCAAGAAAACCAAAAAGAATGGTAGAACCAATATGAGGTCATTGCACAAGTGTAGTTAGCAACAAGCATGCTTCTCTATAAAGGATACAGCATTTCTGCCATCATATCGATCAACAATGAGAAGGTAACATATTTTGAGAGATCCTTGGACCTCAATCATTGAACTGGCATAGACATGCGAAAGAATCCAAAACCATATCTTCAGTATTCCTTCTGATCAACACAGAGCCTTTGAAATTATTAATCAGCATTATGGGTCTGTTTGATAGGGGGAAAACCATTTCCGGAATTGGTTTTCCCCATTTTCCGGTGTTTGATTGGAGGAAAATGATTTCCTATTGTAAAATATTTTACAAAACACGGGAAAAGGAGTTCTTGTTTGAGGAAAATGTCTTACCGTTTTGAATTCGGTAAGACATTTTCCGGAAAATGACCCATTCTTCTCCCCTTTCCCCTTCTCCTTCCCTTTCCCCTTCTCCTTCCCTTTCCCGTTTCGAAGCCTACAATCGCCTCCAAGCCATGGCAGTGGCCTTCGGAGAGAAGTTGCTGATTCTCGAAAAGTGTAGCCCTCGGCAGTCAATCTGATGGAAAAAGCTCTCCTTGAAGCTTTGTTTGGATTCCATTTTGCTTTTGCCCAAAATCCATTCGATGCATCGTTTCGCCCCCGCTATGGGAGAAGCTTTAGAGGGATCCCGGTTCTGGTAATGCCCGAGGCGTCGCAGCCTCAGTCTCTTAAGCCCAAGATGGTATCCATCCTCGTCCACTTCGTCAGTTCGGAGCGGGGCAGATTCGACTCGGCAATCAAGATCCAGAAGGGAGCAAGTGAATGACATCGAGCGTAGTGTTTCCAAGACAGAGACTGTGGAATTGATTCGGAATGACCCAAAGCAGAGATTGAAAGTGAACGAGAATCTGATGAGCTTGCTTTTCAAATTGACCCAAAGCAGCGATTGAAAATAATGCGGAAGTAATTGACCAAAATCAAGGTATTATCGATTCTTCAGATAAAAGCAATCAAATTTTAGAGTGGGAAGCAACAGAGGATGCTGAATGTGTGGCTAATTTGAGTGAATCGGAAGGAAGTTTTACTGTTGCAGTCGGAGGGAATAAGGAGAAGATATTGGAAAGCAGTGGGAATGAGAGTCAAAGCAATTGGTTAAGAGATGAAGAAGGTGAAAATAGAAGAGGGCAGTCTGATAATTGCTCTCTTTTGTTCTCTGATAATAGAAGAGGGCAGTCTGAAAATAGAAGTGGGAATGAGAGTCAAAGCAATTGGTTAAGAGTCAAAGCAATTGCTCTCTTTTGTTCCAAAAAATCAAGAACGAATCATTGTATACACACCCTAGAATATCATGTCTTATATCCAACATCATCTTTTGGCATCACATATCCCATGTCTTGAATCCAAAATCATATCTTCAACCTCAAGTAAATTGGGCTTATTGGGATCCATTAGAGTTTATAATTTCCCTTATTACTTTTATAAGTAATATATTTAAGAAATAATATTTAACTTTTATAATTTCCCTTATATTAATATATTAAAAAATAACTTTTCCGGAAAATATTTTCGGGAAATCTGTCAAACAGCAGAAAATATTTTACACAGATTCAATCAAACACCAGAAAACATTTTCCAGTAAGTCATTTTACAGAAATGTAAAACATTTTCCAGAAATCATTTTACGGAAAATATTTTACTGCCAATCAAACAGACCCTATGAATCATTTATACATGCTTAGCTGTTAGGAAATACTGTCTACCAAAGATTTTAAAGCATGAAGTCAAAACAATTTTAAAGCATGAAGTCAAAACAATCACTTATTAAATAATTTAATATGCTTCAACAAGGATTATTAAAGCATCCACCTAAGACCTCCTCATAATATATGTAGTACTTGAAGAACCTGGTAGATGCAATTCTAAAACAGTTACATTCGAGATACTCTACTGCCACCATCAAATGCTCCAACAACCATTTGGTAACAAATTAATAAAACTAGAGAATTACACATAAAGGGTACCTTGCATCTCACGGCAATGTTGATGGCATCAGAAGGCCTGAGGTCAAAAATGACAGACTTTGACTCATCACCTACCTGTTAGGACATCCACATGGTCAGTCAAGACTAGTCTACAAGAATATCCCAGAGTAACAAGTCAGACAAATGCACTAAAAGTGGAAAGGAATGAATAGAAGTCCCATTTGAAGTAGATACATACCTTTGTGAGGTACAACTGAGCAAAATAGGCCTCATGCACTCTTTTAGTAACTCTAACAAGCTTTACCTGAGAACAACAAGATAGATATCTCAAATTCAGAACCCAGATCTCAAAGGATTAAAGACATGTTGAAAAACAAGATGGCATCCTCTGGTAATCATAGTGGCAATATGAAATAAGATATCAAGAGACAACTGGAAAAGAGAAGGAATCATACCGTGTAGCCCATCTTGTCAATCATGTCCTTCACAACTTGATACATGGTAGGTCTAGCCTGGAGTCAATGGCAAAAACATTATTGGCATTAGCATTTGATACAAAAGCACGCAATGAAGAAGTCGAAACTCCAAATTCAATATATAGAAAATGGCCAAAAAAAACAGAAAAAGCCCTGACTGAATGGGGGAGAGAAAACAATAACATACAATTTGGACATTGCGCACTGCTGCCATGAGCAACACACTTGGCATCTCCACTGCAATTAAAACCACAATTCAAGTTAAATATGAATCGAGAAAGTAACATATGGAGCCAAATGATTGGAATCATGTAAGATCACATACAAACAATGATTGGGAGAAGAAGACCCGTCCCATCTTCCATCTTCAGAACGATGGCAGGGTGTGGTGCATAATCCGGCAGATGCCCACCTTGAGGATTGTTATGGACGCATCTTAAATGCCTACCATCCCTCATTTTAATCATGAATCCATCAGCTCCACTCCTCACCTCAACTATATAAAACAATTATGAAACACAAAAGTTTATCGCCCATATATCCAACAATTATAGACTTTAAAGGCATCAACAATAAAAATAGTAGATGCTGAATTAGCATCCACATACCAGCTTCAAGCACACTGGAATTTACATAGTCTTCATCATTTTCGTTGAAATTCTCGGCCATGCTTCCATTCCCATCAGAAGATGAACTGAAACTACACTGCACCGTGGTCCTGCACTTACGTAATTTGAGTTGACGAAAAATAGCACGCGCCTTATTCTTTCCATCAGTTATCCCTCGATATCCCCATATATCACTTCTATACAATTTTGCCCTCGGGAAAGGCCCGTTCGCCGGTGGCATGTAAACCCCAAATTGTTTGCTCCGAACGGCTGGGCAAATCACCGGTCCTTGCAACGAAACCATCTTTCCTCTTTCACCACCTACCCCCAATAAAGACAAACAAGTGAACATCATAAATTGTAATATCCTCACGAGAAGATATTAAAAAGGAAATTTACAGTTCATTTTTTTGTTACGTTCCTTCAATTGAACTCCCAATTTAGAAACTAAAAGAAAAATCAATTATTTTTATAATATTAAAGACGGTGGATGATCCTATAATCCAAAAACAAGTTGAAGTCATTAAAATTAAAGCATCAATTAAAGTAAAATCAATAGATTAAAAAATTACACCAGAAAAGGTTTCCGAAACAGGCACAACAACTATACAGATCAAGAATCAAAGATCTGTTTTGATAAGCGATCACAGCGAGTTTGTCGAGGATCACGAGAATCTTCGAATATATGGAGAATCTTCGAAATTTGAAGGGTTCTTTTCTCTTTTGAAGATCGAAATGAAGAGGGGAGGGGGGAGCAAAAAGAAGAAGCGAAAAAAGGAAATGAGGGAAGAGAAAAGAGCCTGGAGAGTAAAACAAATAACCGACAGGATGGGGATCAGATGCGAGAATGAGAGATGGCAAAACCCATAAGATAAGATATTCTTATTTTTCATTTATTTATTTTTGGGTGAATATATATTTTGCCCGTAGACTTGGATTATTTATTCTTAGTTGGTACTCATCTGAATTTATATTCCGTTACTACTTATGTATTAATACCATTAGTAACTAATGTTGAATTGACACTAATAGTCAATTAACCCATGGCACATATAAATAAAAATCTTTAAAATTATATAAATTAATAAATATATATATAAAATCCTTTTAGACAATCTCTTGTTATATATAAAATATGTGTTTTTAGTGATTTTACATATTTTAAATTATTCTAATTTTTTAAGTTATTATTATTTTTTAAAAATATATAAAATTTGAATTTATAAATTTATAACAAAAATTATATATGTATGCAATTAAAAATATGTAAAAAGGCCTTTGAAAATATATAAAAACTGTAATATATAATTTATAAATATATAAAAACGTATAGTTTATAAATTTATATAAACACATAAAATTACTAAAAAGCACATGTGAATTTTTTTATATTTTTATATTAATTTATATTTTTTAAAATTATAAATATTTAATTATATAATAATATAAATAACTTTATAGTTTATAAAAAATAAATTTACTAAAAGCACATCTAAAATGAATCTCGACAATTAGTTGTCTAGGTTCATTTTTTATGTGAAAAAATGCATATATTTTAAAAATTATTTTTTATTTGTGTGTCACATAGCATGTTGAGAGATTGTCACCTGTCATTGTTGAATTGGAAATTAGTATCATATCAATACAAGCTAACGATATTATTATAGAGATATCAAATTATATGATGGAATACAAGTTTAGATACCACCTAGGTCGAAAAGAATAAGTACTAACTAGATACAAGTGAACAAGTTTAGGAGACCATATATATTAACCTTAAAACTTTTAATCAACAAATGAAACTCTTTTCTCAAATTACGCTTTTATCCCTGCTACCCAATTTCTTATCCACCGTTCACTATAGCACCAACATTAGATTTTGGGCTAGTTCTCCATTGTTGTTACAGTTAAAAAATATTTTCAAAAGTGTTTTTAGAAAAAAGTGTGAGAGAAAAGTATGGTAAAAAAAATGTGTTTGTTAGTTTTTAGTACTCTCTATTATTGTTAAAAATTGTGGTTAAAAGTTAAAATGTTTTTTTTAGACAAGATAGTAAAAAGTAAAAAAATTAGAAAAGTTATATAATATTTAAATAATTTAATATAATGATACCTGAAATATAAATTTTAAATACCTTTTTAAGTAATTAATATAAATTAGGGTAAACTACAAAAATCGTCACTTTTGTTTGCCTCAGATTACATTTTACTCACTTATGTTTGAAATGTTACGTTTTAGTCACTTAAGTTATCGTTTTGTTATGAAGTGGTCACTCTACCGTTAAGCTCCGCTACCTCCCTAACGACAATCCTACGTGGTAGTCCAAATGGGTTTTAAATGTCAACTTGGATGTCCTACGTGGCAGTCCAAATTAAATTTATTTAATTTCAAACCTATTTTCATCCCAGCAACTGGACATCCTAGTTGACATTTAAAATCCATTTAGACTCCCACGTAGGACTACCGTTAGGGAGGTAACGAAGTTTAGCGGTAAAGTGACCACTTCGTAATAAAATAATAACGTAAGTGACTAAAACGTAACGTTTCAAATATAAGTGACTAAAATGTAATCCGAGACAAACAAAAGTGACTATTTTTGTAGTTTACTTTATAAATTATTTGGAAAATCGATGATATATATATTTAAAAAATTAAATATCATAATAAATAAAATTTAAATATTTTTTTTGGTAAATCATAAGTGTCCTAATCCGTTTTAAAGTCTAAGTATAGTCATGTTCAAGATGTAATGATATTCAAGTAAAGCTCCTTCATAGTAAATGCTATTTAAATAATTGACTATAATGATACATAAAATATTAAATAATTTAATATAATGATATACAAAATATAAATTAATCTAACTTTTTATATGCCTTCTAAATAATTAACATAAAATAATGATATTTTGATAATTTTCACTTCCAAACACAAAACCAAAAGTACCTAAATCTCAAATTTTGCATTTGGGTGGAAAAACACTTTTTGACCTTACTTTTGATTACAAAAGCCAAATGTTATTCATTGTTTCTATGATAGAAAAACACTTTTAACCTAAAAGTACTTTTCTACCTCAACGGAGAACACACCCTCTATAGTGACCCACTATGAATGAGATGAATTGTTTAAAAAAGATCAAATGGACAAGAGAAATTAATATTTGTTGTATTTGATCTAGTTTGATTTTTAAAATTATTGGGCAAATTATATTTAACTGTTTTTATTTTATCGCTTAATTATAAAAAGTTTCAATTTCATTATTAATATTCTTGACATTTAATATTTTCGTCGCTCCATTAAATTGTAATAGAATACTAGTAAATTTAGTTTTCAATGTTTATACACTCTATTGAATTAGTATTAATTTTAAAAAAATAAAATATATTTAAAATATATCTTTTTAAATCAAGAAATGCAATAAAATTATTAAAAAATTAAAAAAATATAAATATTTAGAAAATATAAAACCAAGAGGGATTCAAAAGGCAATATAGAGAGGTACAAAACACATCTTGCTACTAAAGGCTTTACACAGAAAGAAGACATCGATTATAAAGAGACTTTATCTCTGATTGCATCGAAAGAGTCTTTTAAGATTATAACGGATCTAGTAGTACATTTTAACCTTGAGCTACATCTGATGGATGTCAAGATTGTGTTTCTCAATGGTGGCATTGATAAGATGGTTTATATCGTGCAACCAGAAAACTTTGTATCTAGTGATACAAATTCAATGGTCTGCAAATTGAAGAAACCCATTTACGGTCTTAAGATGATTAATGAGCTAGTATGCATAAGTCCATGTAGGTACATGCTTATAATTGGTTAATCATGTAACATGTATATGCTCACCATGTTTTGAGGTGTTTTAGTACGTGTTTTCAATTTTTTAAACTTGGTGTTCGAGTTCTATAAGTTCAAACTTTGGTATGAAGATGTTTGTAAGGTGATTTTTGGTTGAGGGACTAATCTACCATAATTTGATATGTCAAATTAGGCTCTCTAATACACTCAGGAGCTTATTCTCAAGAAATTTAAGTGTTTTTTCTTTATTTTTGTCGAGTTTTAACTTTCACCATTAATAAAACATTTTTAGTTGAGTTTTTGTCCCTAATGAGACCCAAATTGGCAACACGGTGCCATGAGGAACCTAATGAGATGTTTGAGTTGGTGTAGACAATAATGGCTCGACTTCAAGGAAAACATCATCCAAAGTGAGTGTTGCGACACTAATGATATGGATGTGACGACATCGAACCCTTTCACCTTGAGGATGCAAAACTTCAACACAAAATCAACATGGAGCCTATTGTCAAAAGAGTTGCAACACCGATGGTAAGATGTTGCGACACCATGCCAACATCGTGATACTGAGCCTCCGAAGTTATGATATATCTGAATGTGTTAAAATGAAGAAAATTAGAGCTAACACCAGTGATGTCGCGACACTAGGGGTAGGATGTCATGACACCAAAACCCCTCACAACCACGAGTGCGATACTATCTGGGGTGTCGCGACACTAGCCTGAGTGTCACTACACCACTGCCTAACAAGGAGAAAAATAGTTGCAAGGGTAAATTTTTGTCCAACATCAACCCAAGCCAAAATACAACTTTTAGGGGCATTTTTGTCTAAAATTTGGAATTGTATTCAGCTGTTAAAAGGCACTTTTGGCTAATAACTTTAAAAGAGTCACCTTTTATTTCATCTTTTAAGCTAAGCAGTTACTTATTCTTCGTTTTTAGGTTTTTAGTTCACAGCTTTTCTGAGTTTAATTGGTAATTTAGTTAGTTTTTACAATAGCTTGGTATTAATTGCACTTTGGTACTTTAACTTTGCTTTGTATTTTCATTTTCATCCAAATCCTTCAACATATGTTAGTTTTATTTCCTTTCCAAAGTCTAAAAATTTGCATTTTATTTGTATTTGCTACCTCCATTGTTGTTGTCATAATTTTTTTCAAGCATCCATCAAGAAATTTTTAAGTTTTTCTTAACCATACTCTTGTGTTTATTTTTATGTATGATTTGAGTATGTGTTGGGTGGTTGTGTGCATGGAAATGATTATTGATAACTAATTTTATGGTGGTTGGTTGAGAGAAGTGTTTTTTAGTTCGTTTTTGGTACAGGGACTATCGTAAAAAGCTGGATTAAATCAAATAAACTTCAAAACTTAAAATTAACGACTCTAGGTGAACAATTACATAGGTGAGACCGAGAGGAGATCCTATGGAGCACCAATTTGATTGTCCTGAGTTAGTTCGGTGAGGTTAAGAGATACCAAACTAAATCATCCAATTTGGTAATATGGTGATCGAGAGGTAAAATTAAGCCAATTAGAAGGTTAAGTCTTTTAGATCCCTAATTTAATGACTAATCAGCAACATGGAAGTCAACCAACCGTTTGTGTGTCTTGAATTTTTAATTGCATAATTTTGCATGTTTTATATTTTGGCCCTTCTTAGGGTTAGATAGTCGATTAGTGTAATTACCCTTTATTATGAACTGTCGAAATATAGTATTTAGTGAGTAGTAGCTAGACTTCCTATCTGAATGCTTGTTTCTTAGGGATCACTTTATCCCTAAACTCTCATGGGTTCGATCCTCAGGATACTCAAGTGTTCCATTGTAACATTATAAATATTACAACTCGACCTGTCACACTTACAGTATACCACTAGATATTTAGAGATAATTATGTTGATTCATAACCTTAGTGCACGAATGCAGAGGCGCGGTCAGGGACTAGTTGTATCGATACTTTAACTCAGTAGTATCACAGCATGTAAGTTAAAATGCAAAAAGCTACAGTTTAGGGGACTTGTATCGATACAAATGGGGACATGTACCAACACCATAGTGTTCTGTACAAGGTTCTAGTACTATTTTACACATTTTTTTTTCCTTTTGAGGCTTTTTTTTTATCTTGAACAACTCTGAACTCCTAGAAACCAATTTTCAAATTATTTCAACATGATTTTTAAAGTCCTAAAATTGTATGTCTATTATCTAAGATTTTGTAAAAAAATTTAAAAATTTAATTTGATTTCTTTAAAAATTGCATGTCTTCTTCACCAAGTCCTTATTAGGATAAGTATTCCAAAGAGCGTTATGGCCATTGTTGATATCGATGCATCGATCAGACATATATTTGATTCTTTCTTTTCATTTGGCTTTGAACAACTCACAATCCCAAGTGATCAAGCTAATATTTGATTACTTCACTCTTTCCTTCATAGGTGGCTTTAAGCTTGTCACATATCTCCTTTACATTGTTACATAGAAAGACTCTATTCTACTCATTTGGGCAAAGAGCACAAAATAGAGTGTGCACAACTTTAACATTAAGTTGAATTATCTTCAAATCTACCTCATCCCAATCATCTTATTTTTTAGAAACAATAATGTCTCATATTCTTTTTTTTTGGGGGGGGGATTGAAGGTTCATGTGTGATCACCCTACAAATTTCTTAGGAATTGGTTTAGATGAATAACTTTATTCTTGTCATCTAGTATGAATGGCTTATTCTATTTAAGAATGGTGGTCCCATTGTAGAGTGTCATTCTCCTAACATTACAAATTTTTGCTCAAATTCCATGGGACATACTTCTTTCATGTAAGAAACCTTTTATTTAGCTTCTATCTTGAGCTTCTCGTGGACTTTTTTTCTTGATTGTTACACCATCTTTAGATTTCTAGCTTTCAATCCAATTATAAGCTTGATAAACACTAAGAAAGGGTGAATTGGTAATTAAAAATGACAAATTGAAAGCTTAAAAACAACACAACAATGTATAATAGTTTAGCCTCAATTGTCTATCTCTACTACCTTTGTTTTACTCAATTAAGGATTTTCCCAATTCACTATCTTAGAATCAACACCTTTTAAGGACAAGGTAGAAACTTTTACAAATCTCTATCTTTTAAAATGGCAAGATAACATCATTAGTCCCTTAAGGTTTTCTACCCAAAAACCTTAAGTAATCTCACAAATAAGGAAAATAATAAGCAAATAGAGAAAGCCTCTTAAAGGTAATGGTTTACAAAGTATAAGCACTCATATGTTACAAGTAAACACTTAAATGAAAAATATAAACTTTTCTTGACAAGTGTTTACAAATAGAATAGAGTAAATACAAGAATGAAATCTTTGAATACATGATTTTTGAACTTTTAAATATGTTTCTTATCTTCAATAGAGTGCTATAAATCATATTTATACCCTTTAATTAATTTATTGCTATTGGGTTGTTTGAGAGAACTTTTAGCCATTTAAAGCATTAATTGTGCGCATTAAATACCTCTTGCAAACTTAGGTATCAATACTTATAAAGGAGGTATCGATACATAGAGCAAACATAGTCGTTAGAGATAGCTAAGTATCAATACCATGGAGCCTAGTATCAATATTTTGAGGCTTGGTATCAATACCTAAAGTACATGTATCGATATTTTGCCATTCTAGATAGTGATTTGACTACTAACTTACCAAGATTTGATATCTTACCAATGGTATCAATATCTAGGTCAAGTATTGATACTTTATCCTATTTAGAAAATGATTTGGAGACTAATTGAGGGAGTATTGATACCCCAAGCTTAGGTGTTGATACTTAGCCTTAAATTGGTTTGAAAAAAATTTTGGAACATTTTTTGGGTCAATTAAAAACACTTGTAATAACTCAAAGCATTTTGGAAACTTGTTTTTATGTATTTAAAAGAATTTTAAATTGATTTTAACTTATTCGATTAAAGGATTCAAAATCTAAATTAATTCTTAATATTTTGTTATATTAAAATACTTTGAAAATCAAAACTTAGGTAAAACACTATAGCAAATTAAGCTTTTAGCGGCGTTTTTAGTGGAGTTTGGATCGAAAACGCCACAAAGGTTGAACTTTTAACGGCGATTGTATTGAAAAATTCCACAAATATATACTATCAATGGCGCTAACTAAAAATCACTGCAATAAGTCGTTATATAGTGGCGCTAGTGGAAATAGCGCCGCAAATAGTACATATTTAGCGGTGTTTTATGCTACGCGCCGTAAAGGTACACTGAATGGGAGTAGCGTTAGCGGCATTTTTCCCATAAACGCCGCAAAAAGGTAAAGCAATAGTGGCGTTTTGCCCATAAACACCGCGAATATTTTTTACTTTTTATTGAAATGGCACCGTTTTGATAGCTGACCCTCCAACCTTTATTCCTCCAAAACATTTTCCCCAAATCCCTAACTTAGTTTTTTTCCCAATTCTCCCAAATCATTCCCTCCCCCCCCCCAAAATTCCTTTTTATTTCAAGGTAATCTAATAAACTATTTTCTTTTCTTTTCTCGATTTTGTTTTCTAAATTTTCATTTTAATTCTTGATTTTTTCTGTTCTTCATTTCTGAAATTTTGCTAGAACTAAATTTCCATTGTTTGATATGTTTATTTTGCGGCTCTGGGTTTTTTTCCCTTTAATTTTTTTACGTATTTTCTTTGTTAATTCCATTTATTTTAGTTAAGTTAGAGCTGACTTTGTTGTTGTTTTTAATCAAATTGTACCTATGTTTGATTCTTTTTTCGCCTTTGGTATTGAATTTCCCCTGGATTTGATGTTCTTGTTGGATTAATTTAATTGAATTTTCTTAAACATGAGTATAGTTATTGATATAACATCATATATTGATAAAAATCCTTTCGACGAGGAAGAAGAAGAAGTTAGTCCTTTCGCTGTCAGTTTATCCTCCTCGTTAATTTAACTTTTTATGTATTTTTTTTATTTGATGATGTTTGAATAAGTTTTGAATTTTGAAGTTTAATTGTGGCGCAGCTCTGTTCTATTTTTATTATAAAATTTTAAAAATTTTAGGGTTTTTCTGAAAGGTTTAGTAGGAGAAAATAGGTTGACTTGTTATATTTTTTTAGATTTTGACTTTGATAGGAAGTTTTGGTTGAATCCGGTTCTTGAAAGCCCTTTATTTGGTTGTTGCAATTTATGTGATCATTGAAGTACCTCTTGTTTTCTTGTTGACGAATAAGCATTAAATACTGTACAAAGCTCATTTAAGCTTGTTCAATTACTGAATTTATCATCACTTTGTTAAAAAATCATTTTCCTAGTACTAAGGATAATTTCTTTCTTACTAGCATATTATTGATTTTGAGAAAATTGACTTGGATAATGGTTTCTCCATGTTTTATTTAATCATATATCTACAATACTCAGAGAAAAAAAGATATCTTTTCTTTAGTGTCAACTCACTCATTAATCTAATTGGTACCTTTTAACCTATATTTCATGTATGATTCAATGAATAAGCAGAAAATGGGGGTTCTTGTGGTTTTAATTAATGCACTCAAATAAACCTTTATTCAATTCCAGGAAATGTAGACTATGGTAAATTAATGAGCTTTATAACTTGATTTATCTGTCAATAATTTGTGTTTAGATGCTAACAAGCTTCTTTGTTAATATGATTCTTGTTCTGATAATTTTGTGCAGGATACAACATCAAGAGGGAAGGCACCTGGCCAATCTAAATTTGGATGAGGTTTATTTTCAACGGTAAGCTAAATCTTTAATATAAAGTAACAAGTGAACATTAATTCAAAACTTATTGTTAAATTTAGAACGAGTATAATTATAGGATGATTTAATCTTGAAAAGTTAAGTTCCTTGCTGTAATTTGGCCACTTCTAATATTGCTTCGGAACAACTGGATATCGAAAAATTTCTTATATTACTTGCTTCTTGAATGATATTATCCATGTGATTTTTAGAGCACTACAAGCATTCCACCTGCCTCAAACTCAAGACTTTCATCGCTACCTCCTAAACCTACTGGTTTTAGTTATGAGCGTGAGGCAACAATTAATATTCCTCTTGATATAGCTTCACGAGGATCACGTAATCAAGTTGGTAAAAACTTGTCTAAATTCAATTTCCATAATTCGATTAAGCTTTGAGCCTCACTATTCTGGGTTTATGTTGAAATATAGGATTTAAAGAAGAAAGAAAAGGAACTCCAGTCAAAGGAGGCTGATCTGAGAAGGAGGGAACAGGTATGTTGTATGATAGATTTTACAACTTTGAAGTCGTTTGTGTTGTACAGAATCATAGATTTATTTTTGTTCTCTCAATTCTCTTCCAAAGACATTATCAACATAGAATCTGATGAAATGAAAGTGAAAATGTATCTCAATTATCCTAGTATTACAAATTACTGATAAAATACTATTATTAGGCTGTTTGTGGAATATCATGTGTATTCTATTTATTTTAGCATACTAAGTTATTGGATGGTTTAAACTACAATTTCTCGTTCTTGCATGTTTATTTCACAAACAAATAACAAAATTGTTATTTTGTTACTGCTCTTTGGTAGCTCATAAATCATAGTATCCCTGCAATTTTCACTGGTCAACTAATTCAATGCAGGAAGTGAGAAGGAAAGAAGAGGCAGTGGCAAGAGGTACCTTTCATTTTCCTTTAAAATTTGACTAGTCAAACCAATCGCATTTAGTTTTGTTCACAGCTTCAATATTTGGTCTAGATCACTCTTCTTTTTGCAAAATATTTGACAAGATTTTATTTCTTTTATGGTCAATAACTCTTTCCATTTTTGCCTTAAACTACAATTTGACTTCTCTATTTTGCAGCTGGAGTTGTGCTGGAAGAGAAAAATTGGCCACCATTTTTCCTATCATTCATCATGATATTGCTAATGAAATTCTGATTCATCTACAAAGATTACAGTATGTTGCATTTTCAACATATTTAGGTGTGTAAGCTTCTATGATGGCTTTTTGCTACATTTTTTTGGTTCTGTGCATTGTGCATCTTAGTAGCACTAAACGTGTTATATCATTGACCAAAAAATTGGGGCTATTTTGATGTGAATTTATTTTATTTGCTTTTATTTTAATGAAAGCTATTTGTGGCAAAGTTTTGATTGTTGAAGAACTTGAGAAAGTATAAGATCGAGCCGCCTTGACTTTATGCAACTTGAAGATGATCTTTCCACCTTCGATCTTCACAATTATGTTGTATTTGCTAATCCATCTCCTTCATGAAGCAAAACTTGGTGGACCGATTTTCTTTCGGTGGATATATCCTATAGAGAGGTGCTAATTTATTTGCAAAGTTTTCATTCATTCATGAATATACCTTTAATTACAACTTTTGATAATGTTCTATATCGTGTTTAGGTTCCTATGCAAATTGAAGTCTTATTATCGTAATAAGCATTATCCAGAAGGATTAATTGCTGAAGGTTACTTATCAGAGGAGTTTATGACATTCTACTCTAGATATTTAAAATATGTTTGTAATAGCCCGATTTTTAGTGGTGTCAGAAACAGTGGTTTGAGACCACCAAATCTGGCGAGTAAGCTCGTAAATTTTATTATTTAATATTTACGAGTCAAATATGGTTTTAAAAAGATTTTATAATTGGTAATTTATGATTTATAATGAATTATTAGGTTCGAGTGGTAAAATCCTAAGTCAAGTGGTTTTAGAAAGTGAGGTATCGGGACCTCGTTTCTATAAATTGAGCCGTAAATATTTTTACAAATATTTACGGAGTGGCATTAAGGTTTTATTAAAGTTTCGTTAAAAAATTTTAACATTTCGATAGTTAATTAATTAAAAAGAACTAAATTGTAAAACAATGTAAAATTTAATCACAATTTGACTAAATGGGTAACTGATAAAGAAAAAAGGGATATAAATAGTAATTAAACCATGGTCAAAGTTTCCAAGCGGTGGTGTTATGATTGATTCCACTAGCTTTTGGATTAATTTTTCTTTTAGTCCTAATAAGTTTGGGATTAAATTGTAAATAAGTTTATTTAGTTAGAATTTAATTAAATTGAAGGACCAATTGTGAAATTAAATATTCCTTTGATGGTAATTGTGCCATATATTTATGTGATGGAGAAATATGGGCATAGATTTGGTGTTTTAAATTAATTATTAACCAAGGGTAATATGGTAATTTGATAAATTAAATTAAAATAAGTAAAATGAAAAGGAAGGAAGATATTTTGGTACTTATCATCTTCTCCAAACCATCAAAACATCATGGCAAGAAGAACCAAGGTTTGATCATGCTTTAATTCATGCCTAGTAAGCCATCTTTCACCCGTTTCTTTTAATTTTTATGTTTTTGAGATCGTTACAACTAGGTCCAGTTAACCCATACCTTCGATTTTGAAACTGTTATAGATTTTGGATGTTTCCATTGATTAATCTATATGACTTTTGATTCTAAATGATGAATTTAAAATATTAGTTGTTATTTAAAAGTATTTTGTTAAGTGATTTTGATAAATTTTCTGATTAGGGACTAAATTATTGAAATAATATAAATACAAGGGTTTGTTGTGAAATTATTACAAAAATGGGCTGTATATAATGCCATGAATGTTCGACTAGCTTGGATTTGTAATTAAAATGGTTAATATGCATGTTTTGGGTTTAGGGACTAAATTGAATAAAAGTAAAACTTTAGGGGAAATTTTGTAAAAATTTCAAAAATAAAAAATTGCATGAAATGCATTTTTTATTGTCTAAATTAATATGTTGAATGAAATTATTAATTTAGATCAAGATCGGGTGAAAAATCGAGGAAAATAGAATATTACCAAAATACCCCTAAACTTTGGTATTTCTACAATTTAGACAGGTAAGTCCGTGTAACAAAAATTGTATATTTATATGTTTAAATTGAATGTTATGTATGTGAATTGTGTAATTTTCATGTATGAAAATCAATCACATATTCGACAAATATTAAGTCCCATTTGAATAAATGAAATTCGAAGGATACAGGGTTCCTGATTGGTTGTGATCCTGCATGTGCTGTGGATACACCACAGCTCTTACGAGCATCCTGATATTTGGCTCTTACGAGCTTTCCGTTAATAGCTCTTCGGAGCATCCCGATTTGGTTGTGATCCTACATGTGTTGTGGACACACCGCAACTCTTATAAGCGTCCCGATATATGGCTCTCCAGAACTTCCTGTTATATGGTTCTTGCGAGCTTCCTGTTTATGGCTCTTATGAGCTTCCCGATAATTGGCTCTTCGGAGCTTCCCGATAACTGACTCTTATGAGCTTCCTGATTAATGGCTCTTCAGAGCTTCCTAATATTGGCTCGCTTGAACTTTCCGATTATGGCTCTTATGAGCTTCCTATTATACAGCTCGAATGAGCTTCTCATTATATGGCTCAAAAGAGCTTCCCGTTTACATGTGTGCAAGAGCATACTTGTATATGAATTAACAAATTACAAAATCGTACACTTTGTGTACTACCCGTGTATCCATCGATATTTAAATGGTTCAACAAGCAAAGTTCTGGTATGAGATGATCTGAATTCAAGATGAATTATTACGAAAATAAATTAGAACTGTATGGATATGATTTGTACATGTTATATGGACACGTAATGTGGAAAGTATATGTATATGGAAGTTTGATTATTATTAAGCTTATACATGTTTCTTGATATTTATACGAAATACATGGAAATTATGGTAAATGATATATTGATATAATGAAATGAATGATATATATTTATGAAGAAACGATAATAGAATGATATGTATCACGATATGTACATATATGAATATTTTTGATATGACGATACAAGGAAATTATGCAAGTTGAGACGAGTAATAAACTCAAGTGTGACATGTCGAGAAAATAAATTTATCAATGTTGAATTTATATGAAATATGTGCAAGTACGCTAACAAGTGTTGTTGTTGATGCTTAGGCAAGTGCCAAGCTATTGGTTGAATGGTATATGTTATTTATATGATGCACTGAAATGGTAAGTACTCAAGAGAAAATATGCTAGTGCTCATGAAAGAGTGGTAAGGTTTAAGTTATGCAATTTCTTATGAAATGACTTATCATGTGATTAATTCGAAAAAAGGCTATGTTTAAATGCACTAGCTTGTGGCTATGGTTGAATAATATATTTATGACTGGTATGTTATGCATATGGAATGAGTGTGGAAAGTAAAGAAATGCAAATGAAAATAAAGAAATTTGGAAGAGTTAAAGTTGTTCAAAATCCTACTATGCTAGGAATAATATGTATAAGTGATGTTGTGGATTTATTCACCTTATGAGTTATTGAATATAACTTCACAAGTATTGCGGTATCAATATTGGATTATTCTTGATATGTATAAATTTCATATTTGAAATGAATTGATATAATTAAAGTTTATACGAGCTTACTAAGCATTCATTGCTTACGTAATTGTTTTCCTTTACTTTCCAGATTATCGGAAGCTCGATCGGGTTGGAAGCTTATCAGAGATATATCACATTATCCATTAGTTCTATCAGTACTTTCGGATGTATTGATTTTGGTTATAATGACATGTATAGGTAATCTGGTTAATGTTGGCATATATGTATTTTGTTGAGATTAGCCTCTTATTTGGCTTGTGTTTTGGCACATTTTGGTTTGTGCATATTTGTCTTATATGGTTGATGTTTGGTTTGGTTTATAGATGTATGGTGAAAGGTAAAATGTTAGCTAAATGTGCATTTTATACACGTGATTTGGAATGTGATGAATTTATTATGAAATGGCACCTTAATATGTAAGGTATATATATCTAAATACGTTAGTATTTGAAATACATTTTGGCACCAAATGTTATGTTTTGGTAGGTAAGTGACTTGGTTTGAAATAAAACAAATTAGCTTGGTAAACCTTGGGTACAAAAATGCATATAAGTTAGTTATACATATGAATATATTGAATGCATGAATACACTTATTTTGACTTCTTTTAGATGCCTAATTATGGCTTGTTGATATATGTAATGTTGATTGTAGGTTGATACCAAATTTGGTGAGAAATATGGTTTGTAAAATGGCCTATTTTCGTCCACACAACGTGTGTTTCAGCTGTGTGTGACACACGGCCAGGTAACACGGCCATGTGTCCCTTGTATCTTTTAAAAGAATGCAAGTCAGTGAGTTACACTGGTGTGTCTCTTGATCGTGTGACCCCTGTAGTGTTAAAAATATTAAATGTTTCTGAAAAATTTTTTGAGTACCCGGTTTAGTCCCGACTTGTTTCTAATGTGTATTTTGGGCCTCAAGGCTCACATGAGGGACAATATGATTGATTTTTATTGATTTCTGATATGATTGCTAAATTATATGAAATGTCTGTGATATGATCTGTAAACTCTAATAATGCTTTGTAACCCTGTCCCGGCAACGGATACGGGTTAGAGGTGTTACAAAGTTGAAAAAAGACTGAATAGACCAAGTAGAAATGCTGGGCTCACTAATCATAACTTAGCTAAAATTTATCTATTTCGAAGTTATGGACAACTAACCGGTAAAGTTGAAATTGCACACTTAGATGATAGATTTTGGGTACAAGCACATCGATATGTTCGTTTTCACCACGATTCAATTAAACCATTACGCAAGTTTTAGAATTTGATAAATATTCATCTTTTTCATTTGTTTATTTTCTAACCAAGTAATCAACTTTTTAACGTAGTGAGTTTAAACAAGTCTTGAGATCTCGTTCAAACTCTCGAAGATTACAACATCGAGAGATTCATAAGTTATTCACAGAATCTTTTCATGAATGGTTAGGGCAGACGGTATGCAACTGAAGCTTTCAATGACAAATAATAATGTTTCCGTATAATATTATAATTAATCAATTTACTTTCAATTCAATAGGTTTGGAGTGGAAAGGACGTCAATAAAAAAGTTAAATGACTTTCTCAAGGTCCGAATAGAGTAGTAAAATGATATAATGCATTCCTCATCAATGGATTCAGGTTTCATACAAAATCTTGCAAAAGTTTGAAGAGGACTCAAAATTGTGGAATAGTTGTTAATTCTTCAATTACAAGTTATGCTAGTGCTAGAGACAGTAATCCTATTAAGGGAAATGTGGAGTATTACGAACTTCTTACGGACATTATTGAGTTGGATTACTATGGAAAACGGAAGGTTGTCTTATTTCAATGTGATGAGAAGATGCAGTTAGATTTTGGAATTCAAAGAAATGAGAGGAATTACGTACTTCCAAACTCTTATAATTATTTCGGTTTATAGTATTTACTATATACATAATAATAATTTCATAATATAGGACCGTGAGGGAGTTGGAACTACAAGTAGGCAAAAAAAATTCACGCATACAGCTGGGTCGAAAAGTTTTGCTTGTGTAGCTGATGACGAGGTATTTTGGATTTATTAATTGTGTCAAATATTAATTACTTTTTACTAAATAATATTTTTCCTACTATATTGTAGGAACTGTCTTCTGGTCAAAAAGTTAGACGCCTTCAACTCTTTGACATTACACATAGAAAGAAATATAGATCTCTTATGACTACTAAAGCTGCAGAAATTATACTATATTTACTTAATAAAATTTGAATTATTTTAAATATTTATCATGTTTAATTATAATGGTTTAATTCGCCGCTTGTAATGCAAATAATTCCAAGTTATGTTGCATTTGCTTGATTATATATTTCATTTCTAACTTCTTAATTGATTTATTAGGAGAAACTAAAGGATAAAAGGGCGAAGTATGAAGCTATGGCTTCAAGTGACAGCTCTGATAATATGGACGACATTGATAACCGAGTTATTACTGAGGTTTTGGGTCCTGAAAGGTATAGCCGGGTTCGATTTCAAGGATCTTTCGTTAGCCCAACCCAATATTTTGGATCCAGCTCGTAGCAATACATGCCTTTGGCGAATTCGGCTCAAGCTGAAATTCAGAGGTTAAGAGACCAGATGGCTCAGATGCAAGCGAGCACAGTTGAGCAAATTGCTCAACTTAAAGCAAAGGCAGGATCGAGAGAAGTAGAGGCTAAAAGAAAATATGATGAACTTCAGCTACAACTTAAAGCGGAGGTAGCAGCGAGGGAAGCAGAGGCAGTAACAAGGGCATCAGAGGTAATAAGAAAATATGACGAACTGTAGCTACAGCTTCAAAATATGATGAAGATGTTTCAGCAGAATCAATCGCAGAATCTGCCATCTTAGACTTTTATTTTCTTATTGTGAGAATATCTTAACAATATAACTTTTGAATATATTTTGTTATTTCAATTATTAATTTAGATCATATACATATTTCTTTCGTGATAGTATCATTTAGATTTGAAATTTTTTGTTGGATTTGAAGTTATAGGAAAATATGTTGAAAATTCAAGTTCTATATGAAATAAAATGGATTGGTAAAATTTGTTAATGTTAGTGGTGTTTTCCCACAAACGCCATTATAGAACATGATCTTTAGTAGCGATTTTACTACAAACGCCGCTAAAGAACATGATCTTTTGTGGCGATTCTAGCTACAAACACCACAACATGCTCGACTCTTTTGCGTCGTTTGTAAAAAAAAGGGCCGCTAAAGATCATGTTCTATAGCAGCGTTTTCTCACATAAACACCGTAAATTTTAGCGGCGCTATCTATATAGGGCCAAAAAAACACCGCTAAAAACCTGTTTTGCTGTAATAAAAGATCATTGAGGCCCTTGTACTAGGAGTTAAATTGCATTTTGCCTCCTCTATTAAAAAAAATGAGCAAATTAGTCATTGTACATTATATCAAAGAGTAAATTGGCCCTTTTGTTAAAAACTTCATCCATTTGTATTATTACAAACTAATATTTGTACGTTGACATAAAGCATACGTAGCTCATTATGTGTTATTGTTTGATTATTTCGTCCAATTTTAATAATAAAATGAAAATATTAACCAAAAAAACTAACTTGTTTCTTACTAATGTTTTAGGTAAAAAAAATGGAAAATATAATATGAGACTCCATAATACTTTTTCTCAAAACTTAGAAAGAGACTCACCTAATGCTCCAAGGCTCCCAATGAGAACTCGTGTCCCCCACCAAGGAAAATAAATACTAATATAATAATATTGTAGTAAAACATCAATTCCATCTCTCAAATAGAAATTTGAACGAAATTTTAAGTCATATAAAACTTTTTATTTAAAACCATAAATTTTGGAAATGCTTATTTATTGTTGAAAATTTAATTTAAAGATTTAAAACTCTCAATAAATAATTTCCTCGTTCGTATCTTTGGGTGAATTAATAAAAAAAATGCCGTTTTTTAATAAAAATATTGGATTAGGCCAATTTTTCAAAATTTATTAGATTAGATTGATTTTGGAGAGAGAAGGAAAACGCGTCCAGCTCGACGAGTTTTCAACGAATTTGACAAGAAAACGTTTCTAGCTGGACATGCTTTCCTTTTGAGTCAACAAAGTTGCCACTCACCCATAAGATATCTTGAGAATCCCGGGATAATATTTTTTGAACATTTTGGGTCAACCTCCACCTACCGTAAACTATGAGTAACCAAAACTCGATTCAATTTGAAAAAATAAAAAAAAATATAAATTTCGAGTTAACCAAATTGAGTAATTCGAGTTTGAATTTCAAATTGAGTTAAATTTTACAATTCGAATAATTCGAATCACATATTGGTATAAATACTCTTTTGGTACTTGTTAATTTTGAAAATTACCAAATTTGTCACAAAATAATGACAAAAAATTTAGAATAAATTCTAAATTTAAAAAAATATTATTTTTAAAACTCAAAATATTTATAAAAATTCTAAAATTCATATTTTTCAAAAAATATAAATATTATAAAAAATTATAAAGAATATATAAAAATGTTAAGAATTAAAAATTTTCCTAAAATAATAATTTTGGGGACTTAAAACAAAAACCCTATACCTTAAACTTTAAAAACCCTTACAAACCCTAAACAAAACCTAAAATATTATCCTTAAAAAATCCAAAAAAATCACTAAAATGGCCCTGGAGAGAGTGTGTGAAACGCACTTTGTTGACTGAGGATGAAAATGTGTTTCGGTTGAAAGTATTTTCCTGTCAAATTTGCTGAAAACATGTTCAACTAGAACCGTTTTCTTCCTCTCTCTCAAAAATTTTAAAAAATTGACCTAATATAATAATTTTTATAAAAAAACGGTATTTTTGGGTAATTCACACTGCATTTTTCGTCCTAACTTCGTCCCGATGGACTTGAAGAGTTTTGTTTTTTCAAGAAAACTAAAGTAAACACATGGCCAAAGAACATTGGCTTCTAATTTGGATTTATAGCACATTCTTGTTAAAAATCATATAAAGTGAATTGATAGATGGACATTGACAGCATCTTTTGGACTTTTCTGACACATAATTATTATGAAAGAAAAAGAAAAGGTAAATTATATAATTAGAATTAATGATCTAATTATTAATGTATTTTTGTTTTAGTCACTAATTATTTTTATAACTATAGTTATCATTGTTTTTATTTTCGTCATCTCCATTAATGGAAGTGTTATTTTTGCTTTTTGTAATTGATATAATTACATAGAAAAAGTAACATTTTGAGAATTTAGATTTGGATTTAAAAATAATAAATCCATGAATTTATTGATTGTCTATCTAGTAATAAATTTGAAAATTCATGCTTTCTATAATTTTAAATATGTATTATATTGAAACTCAAATAAATTATTATTACAATAGATAAAATCTAAATTCACATATTCCAAACAGTTAATTTTAAAATCTACAAATCTTTAAAAATGAATATAAGGGTGTGATAATATTTATTTAAGGGGCTTGTATAATTTTCAGTTTTTCTATTAGGTCTCCTTACCTTCAAAATAAAACATCAAGCTGCTTGGCCTCTTCCTCAAAATATCCAACTTCATAAATTAGCATATAGACAAAATGGGTAAATTCGTCAATCAAAGAAACCATTCGAATGTTATTCAAGTTGCCATAATATAATTTCAACCAAGTTTCATTATTTAGGTTTGGAGTTTATGGTTCTCCTTTTCAATAATATTATTTTCAAAATTTAAATGTTTATTGTGCGTATAATGTATTTTACTATTGTACCCAACACTTGTTGGTATCTTAGACAAATATTTAATGATGTACCTATTGGCTATTTCCATAAACGGAAAAATTGTTTAAATCTTTATTTTTATTTGATTATTTTTAGTCCCTATACTTTCTAAATTTAAAAATTTCAATCCTCACCAAACAATGATTGTTAAATTCATTAAGTAAAGTTCTGTTATTTTCAAAATATAGTGTGCCAAACATATTATCCTATGTGTCATGTAATGTTAGCTTATTATTTCCACATATTACTCACTAATAATTTAATTAATGGATTATCGACTACTATTTACATTAAAACTGAAATTTCAAATTTTCAAAAAAAAAAAAGGGACTTGGAATAATCTAATTGGAGAAAATGAACTAAATCAATAACTACACACATAGTATAGGACTAGTAATTGAATTTAACTAAAAAAATTTAGTTGTTACTGTTTCGGCCAAGACTAAAATTTACCAATTAATAAAATATATGGGCTAAAATTGATCAAATAAAAGTACAAAGATTAAACTAGCAGAATTTAACAAAAAAAAAAAATTCCCCCCACCAATACTTGACAATCCAAAATTGCACTGTAAAAATGGAGTGGAAAGAAAACTTTATTTCTTGGGGAAAATCTAATGTTGAAGCAGAAGATGAATTATAGAATGGATTTGGTAATACATCCAACTTTCAAAATTTGGAGAACTAGTTTTAGTAAGAGCCAATTTCGGAGACTGCGGGAATGAAGAGTTAGAATCTGGAGAGAAGCGAAATCCAACAAAATGCTCTTTTTCAAGTTAAAACTACAATGCATTATATATTGCAAGCATATGACGGGGGAATTATGGACCACATCATGCACGGATTTGTTTTATTTTCTTAAATTTTTTTATTTTTGGCGTTTTATGCTGTATATATTTTAGCCTGCCTTTAGATAAAATTTTAATGTTACAGTAGAGAAAATATAAACTTTATTATACATGCCCAGGCATTTTGTAAGTCAATCCCTTTTACTAGAGGACTTGTTGGCATAAGGATTACCACAAAGTCAGATCTAGATTCATTCTTCACATTAATCACTTCCCATGCATAATAAAACTTTCGCAATTCTATCACCGACTACTTACATAATGGTCCAATCACATATCATTGCATTTTAATAAGACACTCTATTATTATACCATCAACTTTACAAAAGTACGTATCTACTTAGTGGGATTGATGTCGAGCTTTCACTCCTATCTAAGGACTTCTCCACTAGCAAAGAAGGCTAGACTTCTCCACGCACATCAATAATTCACTCTAATTCTTCAGAGAACCCCCGTTAACACACTAAAACTTCCACTAGTGACTTTCGACACTTTATGCGAAGCACCTCCAATTATCATCCTAGCCTTTCACACCGACAAGCATGATGATGCCACCAAACTCTATACCAACTTCCGATAATACATAAAACTATGAATCTTCAAACCCAACTTGAAAACCAAAAACAAATCCATCCCCAACATGAAAATTATTTGCCACTTTAGAAGGCACTAAGAGCATAAAACGGTTAGGTACAACATATATCAGCTTGGACTGGTTGATTTTACAAGTCATTTATTATAAAAGATAACACTGAAATTGAATAAAGAGATGAGGGCTTTACCCAATTACTTTTTACCCTATTAAGACAACATAAGCTATATATTGTACACTTACTATAACATTCCAATAAAAGTAAACTAGAATGGGAAACCAAAAGCTAAAACTTACTAGAGATCATGACTGACAAGTATAGTTAATTCTTTCTTCATATGCTTCAAAAGTTTTCACAACATTTGAATGTGCTTTCCACTCAAAGGTAGAGAAATCTAAAACAAATGAACTACTTATGTTAGTAACTCAGAGAGTTGTGCCTTCAGCTAAAGGAAAAGACCAAGAAAGAAAAAGAAACATAACAACAATCAGTGACCTTTGTTATGAATGGAGTTGAATTAGGTCAACTAGTGATGTCCCCTTGAATGTATATGAAGCTGGGTACGCTATGAAATGATGATTTTTATTTTGGCAATTAGCTAGTCTCCTCTCTCTAAGGTTGGGAATTAAGCTAAGCTTTGGTTGTAACCGATAATATCTTATTCCAGAGTAATTTAGCAACACAACGTCGATATGTCCGGCTGGTTAAGGAGACGGACTTGAAATCTGATGGGCACTGCCCGCGCAGATTCGTACCCTGCTGTCGACGAATTTCTTGTACTTTTTCTTTGAATGAATTAAGTTAATCTGATATCTAAAAGACAGGGAAGGAATCTTACCTTGAAGATCGTAGGTTCCTTTTAATTAAAGTTGTAACTACATCATTTTGGTTCCAAGAGTTTCCAAAGCCATTTCTGATCTGTAAAATAAATATATGAAGGTGACTAATTAATTATATAGATTAGACATGATATTAAATCAAGAGTTTCCAAACTAATTAGTTTTGAAAATATCCATCATATCTTTGGTTTTGAATGCAAGCATTATTTTTAAGCACTTAATCTCTGTAGTGTCGAGAACTCTTCACGGTTTATCCTTTTATGCCTAACTGAATCTCGTAAGGAATATAGGTAACATGGTTTATTGATGGTAATATGTTTCTGTCGTGATATTGTATTGTTGTTCTATCCATTTCGGGGAAGATATATAGTTAGCTGCATTAATATCTTTATTTCAACCAAGTCTAAAGAATGCCTGTTGTGTTTTAGACCATGGAGAGTGTCAATAGAGGATTAAACCACATGTTAAAAGCGATGATGAGAAGATTTAAGACTTGGTTGTTGAAAATCATTTTACTTGGATTTTTTTGGGGGTTAAATCACTATTTAGGATTTAAACTTAACAACTTTTTTCACATTAAGATCTAAACTCTTTTTTTTTTGTCAAAGTTAAGTCCTAAACTCAATAATTGTTTTCACATTGGGGTTTGGACTTGACAACTTTTTTCACATTGGGATTTCTAATTTATTTTGGTCCAAATTAAACCCTAAACTTGACAATTGTTTAACATTTGGGCCTAAACTTGTCATTTGTTCCCACATTAAGACTTGAACTTTAAGGTTTTTAGGAATTAACTTTGATAAAAAAAAGTTAAACTCCCAATGAGAAAATATTTGCCAAGTTCAAGGCCTAACTTGGATAAAAGAAAAGTTTAAACCCCAATATGAAAATAATTATCAAGTTCAGTGTTTAACTTAGGTTAAAAAAATTCAAGCCCCAATATGAGAAAAATTGCCTTCGCAGAATTCTTATACGATTTCATTTTGTTTTCTTTCCTTGTTAGGTTGTGCAGTCCAAAGTTATTTCCTGCTACGGTTTTGATCTTCCGGTTATTGTACGTTGTAAGCAATTCGCCATTGAATCTAAACAATTATTATAACCTTCTCCACAATAATTATACACCTAATGTCATTCAACACCCTACATCGTGGCACATAACAAAATAATGGAGAACAGAACAAAAATGAAGGAGATTGAACTAAGGGGCTTGAACATCAAACCTTCCTTGCTTCTAGCTAAAGTGTTTCACAAATTTACCAATTTGATATTCTTTGCCTGTAAAAGTAAACACAATAACATTACACATAATTTACACACAGGCCCACCAAAGCAAAGAACTAAGCATTTTTAAAACTATAACATGGAATCAATTGAAACCAATGTGATATGGATAAAATCAAGAAAACCCATTTCTTATTTGTCTTGGTTATACTTGATACAAAATTAAAAAAAAACTAAATTGCATTCTCTAACTCACCGCCAAGAATCCAAAAACACATCATAGAGAAAAACCCAACTTGTATTTCTCTATTTAAAGCAACACCAATGGCATGATAAAGAGAAAGAAATCCAAGAACAACCCAAAAGAGAGAGCAAAAGAACCAAAGAAAATCAAGAATGAAGCACTGTTGAAGAGCATATTTGTAAAGGAGTTGGAAAAAGGCAATAAAAAGCTGAAGGCATAATTGGCGGATGTTAAGCTTTTTCTTTCTTTTGCAATATTAATTTTCTGAGATAGAAGAGTACACGTGAATGAATAAAGAAGAGACTGGTATGGAAGGAAATGTTTTTCTGTTAATTCTATTAAGGTTTGGTTATATTAGTTGTAGTAATGCGCAACGTTTTGATTAAAAAATGTTGTCAAAATGGTGCCTAGATATTAATGTTTAGTTTGGGTAAAAATGCCACGTTCCATGTGTCAACCTTTTAATGCAACTGTGCATATGGGGAGGGGATACGACTGTAGAATAACAACTTGTAAACCAACCCATAACCATTGCTGAATTTCATCTTTAAACAGAAAGATCAAATGGAAATTCAGTTATGAAATCAGTGAAGGAGTTTCCTGCTTATTCTCTCTCATTCTCCACTCATTTTTCTTCCTCTCCTATATTATTTTCTCTTCTCTTCAATCTTTCGTAAAAAAGGTATCAAAGCTGCTCGATCCTCCATGGCCGATGAAGGAATCACAACTCGACTTCAGAAGAAGATGGGACATCTTCAACAGGAGGTTGCCTAACTTCAGGTGGAGCTTTCACAATAGGACACCAAGTTCGAATCTCGCTTGAAGGAGCTCAAAGATAAGTTTAGAGGGAAGATCAAATCTGAACTACAAACCTTTGTTCGAGTAGTATTTGGGGCACCCACCTTCTGTGTCTACCACTGGTACTTCTCCAGACAAGGAAAGGGGATCCTGGGAGATCCCCCACTTGGCTTCTCTCCAAAAGAGGCCATGATTGTTTCGCCAATGACGGATCTAGTGTGCATGGGAACACCTTCTCACACTTGTAGTGTGGAAGCACCACTAAGACCTTACAAACTTAAATGTTGACTGATTTCAGAGGTTGGTGGTCTAAGTTGGAACAGTACTTTGAAGCTGAAAGAGTCCTTGATAGTGCCAAAATGAGAACAATCATGCCGCACTTGGAAGGGAAGACTCTTGACTAGCACCATTTCTGTGCACAGAGGCAAGGAGGGTTTCACTTACTCACATGGGACAATTATGCTCGAGGTTTGAAAAAGAGATTTGGATCTAGCTCATTCCTTGATCCTATGGCAGAACTGGTCTCACTTAAGCAACAAGGCTTAGCTGATTAATTTCATGATGCCTTTGTAAGTTTACTCAACCAACTCCACTTACCTGAGAATTATGCTTTAAGTATCTTCATTAGTAATTTGAAAATGGAGATTGAACAATACCTACACTTGTTTAAGCCTAAAACTCTAGTGGAGGGATTTCTAATAGCGAGGCAAGTTGAGGGTACTCCAGTGCACCATCAAAAGAAAAACCCTTCAGTTGGGGGTGGAAGGTACTCACGTTTACCAACTCTGTTTCCTACACCAAAAATTCATATTAGTGGGAATTAGATGACTACTCCTAGAGGGCCTTCTTTTATTGCCAATGGTCAGAAGGGGCTTACTAAATCTTTGTCACAAACTAATATGGAGGATAGGAGAAGAAAGGGCCTATGCTTTTGGTGTGCAGCCAAGTACACATCCGGGCACAAGTGTATGAAATCTCAATTATATCAACTCTTATTAGATTCGGACCCGGAGAATTGGGTTAAGGGCGTTACAAGTTAAGTTTTGGAATAAAGCTTATACTAATTAGGTATGAAATATGTGGTAAGATTGCATGCTTGAAATGATCATTTTAGGCACTTTTACATTAGTGTCTAGAGACATCAAGAACATGTCTTGAGACCATAAGAACAAATTTTATCAATTGGGGTATTACACTAGCCAAGGTCTTGAGATTGACCTTATAAGTCTCGAGACAATTTAGCTTTAGTCTTGAGACAGAGTGACCTCTATCTTAAGACAAGGGCACATCAAAGCTAAAATAGATTTGCCTTGTTTCAAGTCTCGAGACAAGAACCCTTTGTCTCGAGACACCCAAACACTGAACCTAAAATACAAAAACAAGGGAACATTGCCTCGAGACATAAGGGAAAATGTCTCGAGACAAAAATCCATTTTTCTTGAGACATGTAAACATCAAAACTAGGGGTTTGGATAGGGTAGACATGTCTTGAGACTAGATCTCCATTGTATCGAGACACATTGCTAAATTTTATAAATTTGAGTTAGTTTCGACTCCTAAATCCATATTTGACCTCGTTTAATCTTGAATTTCTTATAACAAGATCATCTGACATTCATTGAGCATGTACATGTGATTTAATTGAAATCATACATGATTTATTTGTTTGAATGTATGTTACTAGTAAAATCATATACTATACATGTTTACATATAAAAATTGGAAATGAATGAGATTTATTATGTTTGTAATCTAAAGTTTATTTATTAAATAAACTAATTTAGTCTGATTTACTCTAGAAACGAATGTGATATCTCGTATTCGGATTTGGTGATCGAGTCGGGTATGAGGTGTCACACAAGTGGACTTCAAGCCCACATACCAATATTTCAAGTCCAATTCCACTAATTGAGCCCAATTTCCTTATATCATGATCAAAATGGTCTGTAAAAAAATTATTTATCAAATATGTCATCTAAATAATATTTTTCATCCCTTAATATTGGAGAAATGACCAAATTACTCTTTTATCACAAAATTACTTTTTTTCCTCTTTTCTTCACTTTACACAATTTCTTTACAAAATTAGACAATTTTCAAAACCAAATCTTAAAATTCATTTATAACCTTTAATATGGATTTATGGACGGTGAAAATTAATCTCCAGCCCTTTCTTAATAAAATTTGTAAAATTTACAATTTAGTCATTATATTTTATAATTTTTTTAATTTAGTCTCAAAAGTGATTTTTGTCTCTCCAGCACATAGTCTAACGTGTTCTTATGCCAAATCATAAGAAATAACTCATTTTTACTATTTTGATCATAATAGCAATTGAGTCCTTTAACTTTAAAAAAATTTGTAATTTAGTCCTTTTGTCAAGTTCTCCCTTCTAAAAATTCTTTTCATAGAATTTTGTCTCAAATATCCAATTGTTTTCGAATCTTTTACTTAACCCATTTTCCAATCTTGAAATTTACATCTCTGACACCGATATATCATCACGTGTCAAATCGAAAACTTTGGGATGTTACACAACTATCCTGTAACCTCAAATTTTCGAACAATGTCAAGATGTTATAATATAGAATGTAATCCATTATGAACACTTTATTAGGTTATCTAAGATTTCAGGCAGAATCAATCATTTTTGACAAAAGTACCCATTGCTTCATACTACTTTATGGCTTATTGCATTGATTGTTGAGGATTTTTTTAAAATGTTATTTGAACGTTTTAAGAAAATGATTTTTTTCTATAAATTTTGAAATTTGATATTAGAGTAAACCACGAAGTTGAATTTATTTAATTAATAATTTTCTTTTATGAAATTATTTGATTAATCTTAATTACTAATTTCTTTAATTGGTTTTATTTTTAGAAATAAATGGTTAGAAATCTATTATTTTTTCAACCCATCACTATTTTGATTTTGGAAAAATATATTATTTTTATCAAAATATTGCTCCTTCTACGCATTCGTCATAATTACTCATAATAAAATTTTTTACCACACTGGGCACTAATTTATTGGGATTTTTTTTTATCTTATATAAAAATTTACAAATAAGGCTACAATAGCTTATATTACTAACAAAACTGAAATTGCCACAAATATTAAGAATTTAAAAAAAAAGAACCTAGACGATTAAACCAAAAAAATCCCTATTTAATCCTTTCTCTATTATTCTCTCAATTTCCTCTCAATTTCCTTCCAAATTTCTCTCAAATCCCTATTTAATCTCAATTTGATCTCAATTTCCTCTCAATTTCCTCTTAAACCCCTATTTTAAAATTATTTTTAAAAAAATTTAATTTTTTTTTGAATTTTTTAAATCGCAAAAATTTGTACGAATTTAGCAATGACCGGAGATTTGATTCGTCTTGATAACAAGCACATATCCGTCGAACAAATGAAAATGGTAAGTGTTAAATTTATTTTTTAAATATTATTTAAGATTTTTTTATTTTTAAATAATTATTAATTTATTATTTGTTATAAAAGTCTGTAGATCGGATATTGGAATGCTATATCCGTAATATGTATGGTCCTCCATCACCGTTGGTAGAGAATTACCTGTGAGAAGTGGGTTTTTGGCACGTGGCGACGGTAGGCCGAGGATGCAAGTTGGACCCGAAACTTATCAGTGCGTTGATTGAGAGGTGGAGACCCGAGACGCACACATTCCATCTTCCATGTAGAGAGTGCACTATCACTTTGGAAGATGTCAATCTGCAATTGGGATTGTCGATGGACGGGTACCCAGTCACCGGTCTGTTCAATCTGGCGATTGAAATGCTACGAGCTTTTGGGCGCTATTCAAGAGAAAAATAATGGAGGTCGGATCGAGATGGGCTGGTTACGAGACACATTCCTGGATCCGGATGATGATTCAACCGAAGTAGAAAGAATCCAATATGCTCGGACATACATTCTTCAGATAATTGGAGGTTATCTGATGTCAGACTTGTCACGGAACCTCGTACATCTAAGATGGCTGCTGAAACTCATTGATTTTAGAGCAGCTGGTGAATTGAGTTGGGGGTCTGCCGTGTTGGCAACATTATATCGGGAGATGTTCGGGGCGACGTGACCGAGTAAAGTGAAAATCGGAGGTTGCCTGTCACTACTGCAGTTATAGGCACGGTTTTGCTTTCCATTTTTACGTCATCGAGTGGACCACCTATATACATTCCCACTCATAACGAGGTAAATTTTATATTAGATTTTACAATTATTACGTAGATTTTAAAAATAATAGTATGCTAAAAATTTATTTAATTAGGTGGAACCATCCGGCAAGTTATGCTTGATTACCTACCTCTCTTGAAGATATACGGCTTTTATTAGACCAACAGTCGGAAGCACAAATAAGTATTAAATAAAATTGATATTTATTTGTTGAGCTAGTCGATTGGTATTTAGTATTTATTATTATGTATTATGTATATAACTAATATTTCCATCATGTTCATATAGTTTCAATGGACACCATACGAGGATCCAACAATTCAGGTAGTAATTCCGGATGAGTACCTCCAAAATCCGAACGCTTGGCATGCGAAAGTACCATTGGTCAACTATGCGATCGTGGAGATGCACCATGGTTTAGGATCCATGGCAAGCCGTATTTACTGTCGGCAGAGGAGAGGCAGTGACAATTACGTGTCCAAAGGGAACGACGTGGGCCTTTAAATCCAAGACGAAGGGATGACGATGCAGGCCCATCAACGAGGCCCAAACATTCACTCGGCCAATCATCAGCGGCCATTCAATCACCAGGCCCAGCGAGAACACCGACACAGTCACCCGACCCAGCAGTTCAACCGACGATACCCACGACACAGCCTTTTCAGATGATGCCAGATGCGTATCCTAGCCCTTTTATGTATCCTAACCCTTATATGTTTCCTTTTCTGAGTCCTATGGCAGGTTGAAGTCCATGGCCCAGTTCATCTCCATTTTCTGTTACGCCGAGTGGACCGCTGATGTATAGGCCAGCATCGCACGAGGGATCACAAGAAGGGCCGTCAGGGAGCTCTTCTTTTTACCAATCCCCTTCACTGTATGAGTTTCAAACAGTTTTGCCGTTGGTGATACAAACACCTCCACAGTCACTATTCTATTAAGGTGGCTCATCGTCCCAACACCGACAACCAGATACCCTACCAGAGGAACCAGAATCCCCACCGGAGCAACCACAACCCCCGACGAAAGCTGGACAAAGGAGGAATCCAGCGCGTAATTGTCGACGGCCGCCATGTGGCACTGAATCCGGCGGGCACGGAGATTGATTTTTATTTTAATATATTTTTACAAACATTTTGAATATTTGATATTATTTGATGTAATAAAATAGAAATTCTTCTATATTATTTTATGTACTAAAATAGAAATTTACTTTTACATTTTTAATATAATAGAAATTCTTTTAAATAAGGCAATATGTTGAATATTTCTATATTATTTCATTTAATAAAATAAAACGTTGTTTTGAATAAAGTAATTGTAATTTACTTTAATATTTTTAATAAAATAGATTTTCTTTTAAATAAGTCAATACTTTGAATATTTGTATCAATTTTCCATTTAAAAAATATAAATAATACAATGTTTTTTACAATAACGTTCAACTATTGCGATTTGGGCATGATCGGCTTGTATGGCCTGCGTTCCTACACCATCTGCACAACTTATGTTGACTGGCTGTTTCTCGGATATCCAATTTTATTGACAAACCCTAAACTCTAAACCTTAACTTAATTGATTTTTCCTTAAAAATCGTTAACTTAAAAATACCAAAACCCTAACAAAAACCCTAACCCTAATCTGATTTTTAAAATTTTTTTAATTAAATTACTCAAGTAACCCTAAACCCTAATTTAATTGATTTTTTCTTAAAAATAATAAACACGAAAACTAATCCAATTTTAAATAATTTTTAAATAATTTAATAGACAAACCCTAAACTAGAGGTGTTCATGGGCCAGGCAAAAAATATGGGAGGGTTCGGGTAAAAATATAGGCTCGAAATATGAGTTTGGGCAAAAAAGCGAAGCCCGTTTAGAAAACGGGCCAGGCCTCGGGCACCACTTTTTTGGCTCGAGCCCGGCACGGCCCGGCCCGAATATATAATAAATAAATATTTTTATTCTTTAATTTTAAAATATTTTTAAAATACTTTTTTTATTCTTTTTATTTTTAAAATAATTTTTTTGGTGTTTATGGGCTTAGAAATTTTTCCCGCGCCGGCCCTGGACAAAATTTCAGTCCCATATTTCGGGCCAGCCCGGCCTCGGGCCTAGGAAGCGGTCCAAAATTTTTTTTTGGGCCTGACCCGAACTAGGCCCTACCAGGCCCATGAACACCTCTACCCTAAACTCTAATCCCTTATTTATTTAATTTTTAATCCTAAACCCCAAACCCTAAACCTTAAAACTCAAAAACAAGCAAAACGCGTCCTTAAGGGCGGGCTTTATCCACGTAGGCAAAACGCTCCCTCAGGGACGCGTTTTCCTATCACGTACCCTGACATCGTGCTGACGTGGATGCGCTTTCGGGGAAATAGACCCATTTCGGTAAATAATTATTTACCGGGCCTATTTCGGTAAATTTTAAAAAAATAGGGCTTTTATATGTAATTTGCCCAAATTTATGTTTTCTGTCACTTGATTTAAAAAAAAATTACAAAATAGTCATTGAAGTATTCGAAAGTTTTCATTTAAATCGTTGGGCTGTTAAAATTATTGTTGTATGGCCTTCACTATTCTCATCACCTGCAATAGTCGAAAGCCCTCATTCTCTTTCTCTTTTACGGTTCAATTTTTTCATTAAACAATTTTGAATATCACGAACCAACATCCAAACTACTTTCTTCTTTGCTTTCCGGCACTGATCGTCGGATCAACTTGGATTTAAGGAAAGTTCTTCTACTCGTCGATGGGTACTAACCTACTGTATCCATCGTTGAATCGTTATTTGGAGCTCACTAATCGGACTTTAAAAAAAACTTAATAGCCCAGTGGCTTAAATAAAAAAAGTTTCAAATAGTTCAATAACTTAAATCAAAACTTTCAAATAGCCCAATGACAATTTTGTAATTTTTTAAAGTTAAATAACCAAAAATCGTAAACTTACCAATAGTTTAGTGAATTGTGTGTAGTTTACTGTTTTTTTAATAAAATTCTTTACCAATGCCTTGTATCAAAAGACATTCCTGCTTTGAACCCTATGTAAACGACGTCGCACAGTTACCTTACCTTACTAAAACACACCACACCGCCTTGGCCCTTGGTTGCCGCCACTGCTACAACGGACCCTACATGAATGGGAAAAAGATAATATTAAAAATAAAATCCAGTTGCTGTCGTCACCTGAGCAAAACCCGGTGCTTTTTAAATGTAATAAAAATTAAAAATAAAACAAATCCCAACAATTTGTTTGGTTTTGTAGTTGCTCTAATGGCGTCGAGGGAACGAAGCTTCCTCTCTGAAGATATCCCCTTGGATCTCACCGTTGACAAGCAATAATTACATTAACAATCAAAGTATATCCTCTTTTTTTTTCTTGGTGTCGAGCTCTAGTTGGCTTCCCGCGAAATCAAGATCGGTCAGGCTTTTGCTCAAAGTTCAACCGCCACATCGTTTCAATTAGGGCATTCATCGATGAAAATGGAGTTTTAATTTACCTTCCTTTCTTTCTTTTTCTTTTTTTTCCCTTCTAGTTTCTGAAAAT
This sequence comes from Gossypium hirsutum, assembly GCF_007990345.1. Taxonomy (NCBI): domain Eukaryota; kingdom Viridiplantae; phylum Streptophyta; class Magnoliopsida; order Malvales; family Malvaceae; genus Gossypium; species Gossypium hirsutum. Next base: position 21,751,665 of record NC_053438.1, read on the forward strand.
CTTGAAATGAATTCCGACGTTGATTAGCCAACAGTATCGCGGGACTTTCCGCAGTTCACTTTCGGTATAAAGAAGAATTGCTGAGAAAATTTCGAAGCAGGTAAAAACTTAACAATGTATCCCTCAGTTTTAATTTCTTTTCTTGATTCCTTTAATTGTATGATGAGGTGGACGTCTTCCACTAATTAACTGAAAAAAATAATTACTAAAAATTTCAACCCAAAAAAAATACGTACTTTATTTCCTGATTAAGTATGGTTTTGTTTTTTTCCTGCCAGGGATTTTAATTCAAAATTTTGGTTAAAGGCAAGAAATGGCAACACCAGTTGAGCCTCCTAATGGTATTCATTACCAAGGAAAACATTACTATTCCATGTGGAGAACATTATTCGAAATCGACACCAAATATGTGCCGATCAAGCCTATTGGGAAAGGGGCATATGGTATCGTTTGCTCTTCTGTGAATCGCGAAACAGACGACAAAGTTGCCATTAAAAAGATAAACAATGCCTTTGACAACCCTGTTGATGCACTGAGAACTTTGCGTGAATTGAAGCTTCTTAGACATCTTAGACATGAAAACGTGATTGCTTTGAAAGATGTTATGATGCCAATTCATAGGAGAAGCTTCAAGGATGTTTATCTAGTTTATGAACTTATGGATACGGATTTGCATCAAATTATTAAGTCTCCCCAAGCTCTTTCAAATGATCACTGTCAGTATTTCCTCTTCCAGGTATCTACCATTCCAATCCCTTTGCAAAGGCATCTTACTGGTTTGTTTTGCTGTTTAATTTGATTAATATGTATAACTGTTCTGCTACGTGGCATTGCATTTGAGTTTAATATAAAGGATCAAGAAATCGAAGGGTCCGTGTTTACAACTGTTAAAATTTTGTCTGTGGATGTATTAACAGAGCATTCCTCGGCATGAATTTTACGTCAAACTTCATTACGTTTTGCTTAAAAATGAAGATTAGGCAAAGAAGCAAGAACCTAAATGGTCAAATTTGAACGTGTATTCCCTGGACGCTATGTTGTGGAATTTTGCATTACTAGTATACTACTATATCATGTACATTATAGTTTTATGCCTCGGAACCTATGTGTTTAGATGGTTTATGCACTTTCCTTTCTGTTTGTTTTCTAATCAACGTATAAGTTCACTGTCAACATGTTGTATTCATTCTTAACACCGTATTGAATATTGATGGAGAAAAGCGTTTGTTCATACTAATTGATGTCCAATGCTTTAACATGTCTAGGCAACAGTTAGGGACTGACATAATGGGAGCTAGTTGGTTTTAGCTTTTCAGACAAACATGTTCTAGGCCTTCTACCTTTCTGGCATTATGTACTGGCCTGATATTGCAAGCATGGTTATTACTTTCATCACTAATATATCTGCTAGGCTTATCGATCGATAAGCTTTTATGCAAAGGCCTATTATTTTAAAAATTGTTTTTAAAAGGAAGCATTGGTCACTTTCTCTCACTTGTTTGGGCATGAAGAGATTTCTAGCATTTGTAGACAGGAGTTTTATGTAGTAATTGAGAAAATTATGTGAGGGATGAAGTTTTGGAAATTTGCATTAAAGCTTCTATTGTGATAATGATAAAATATTATGAAATTTATGTATCTCATTCTTCTTTTTTGCAGTTACTTCGAGGTTTGAAGTATCTTCACTCAGCAAATATTCTCCACCGTGACCTGAAGCCAGGAAATCTTCTTATAAATGCAAATTGTGACCTTAAAATTTGCGACTTTGGATTGGCACGCACTAGCAATGCCAAGGGTCAATTCATGACAGAGTATGTTGTCACTCGCTGGTACAGGGCCCCTGAGCTTCTCCTTTGCTGCGACAACTATGGAACATCCATCGATGTGTGGTCTGTTGGATGCATCTTTGCGGAGCTTCTTGGCCGAAAACCCATCTTCCCTGGTACAGAGTGTCTCAACCAACTTAAGCTGATCATCAACATACTTGGCAGCCAGAAGGAAGAGGATCTTGAATTTATAGATAACCCCAAGGCAAGGAACTACATTAAATCACTCCCATATTCCCATGGAATCCCCTTTTCTTGTCTTTATCCAAATGCCCATCCTTTGGCAATTGATTTACTGCAAAAAATGCTAGTTTTTGACCCTTCAAAAAGGATTGGTGTAACTGAAGCACTCCAACACCCTTACATGGCACCCTTGTACGATCCCAACTGCAATCCTCCAGCCCAAGTGCCAATTGATCTTGACATAGATGAGGATTTAGGGGAAGAAATGATCAGGGAGATAATGTGGAAGGAAATGCTTTATTACCATCCTGAAGCTGCTAATGCTAATGGTGAGGTGTGTGTCTAATCTTTTCCACATCTTCCTTAAGCACTCTGCAGTCAAGCCTATGAGGCTGTTTTACTACTGACGAGTAGGGTTTTAACCTGGTGGTATTAAGATGCTATATTTATGTCTTTGCTACTCCTTTATGGCTTTAATAATGTTGGAGAAAGGCAGGCAATATGTCTGTTGTCGGCTGTGATGCCTGATATAACTAAATTTTGTACCAATAGCTTATTTAGGAGCTTGAGTTACTTTCTGTAGATGCCTTGAAAAAAAGAAGAATAAAAGTTATATATAAGGGTGCTGCTTGATGTGTCTCAAACTCTGAGTCTTTGAACTTATTTTCATTCCATGTAATGTAAATAAAGTTTAGACGTTGGGAGCATTAATTTTGCGGACTTATTTTCTTTCCCCTTGAGCAGCAGTGAATCGATATCTCATGGTAAACTCAAATGTTCTGGCTGAGCAAAACAAAATATAAATAAATAACGACTGGCATAATTCCTGATAGTTACATTAATGTTGGATGACCGCTGAACAAGACTTCTCTTATCTATAAACACCAAATGTCTGCTATTTAAGAGATAAAAAAACCCTGTTTCTATTAAAAGCTATCACAAGGAGACTCGAAATTTGTTTTTAAATCACTGCTCGAAATGGACTCCACAATTTATTTTACATAAATTTTAATACTATATGTTAGTCGATTAATAGGAGTATTAATATTGTAGTACTCTTCTTAGTATTTTAAGTGACATTATTCACTTGTTTGGTTGTAAGTTTCTGAGTTTATTTAAGAGTACATGCTTATTGATTAAGTTTTAGTTTGATTGGTATTATTGTTGCAAGGGTTGTAATTGAACAATATTTGATGAACAGTATGGTTTTTAATGTGAAAGCTGAGGTCAAATTTTAGAAGCCCGAACAATCAACTTGAAATTTATGACTCTTTCTTACAATTTAAGTAGCTTCTTTAAAAGTAACTTCTAGATTAAAGTTCTTGGATTTAAACTAAAAATTTCCAACAAGAATTAGATACTAAATCAATGTAAAATAAAAAATTAAGGAACTAAACAAAAGAAACAAAATGTGAAAGACGGATTGATGAAAAGGAAAAGAAGACGAATGGCGTTGATGACAAATAGTTGGATAGATAGTTTAGCCTCCTTTGGTGAACTTCCATCAACAAAGAATTATATTGGCATTTCAAAAACCATTACAAATTATTTGTATTAAGTAAGCTGAAGTTATGATGAATCTCCTCCATAATCTTCAAGAATTGAAGCAGTAGTTCTATCAAGAAAATCACAAGAAACTAGTTTTCAAGAAAAAAACTTGTAATGGTCCTCACCCATCCCAATATATGGCACGAATGGGAAGTGCTGTCGGAGCACTTTAAAACTAAAATCGATTTTTTCTTTTAAATAAAACACCATTTAGTAATCATATAAAATTTCTTTAAGACAATTCTCAATATTTAAGAAAGAAAAAAAAATACAATTTGAAATCATTTTGGGTCATTGAAGATATGTTAGGATCCATTTAAAACGTAAACAAAATGTTTGGGGTTTAACGACTTTTAAATTGGAGTATTCAGGGTGGAGGTATGTAAAATTTTACTTAAAATTAGAACTTCAAACATTATAAATAAAATCATAGAAACAATTTGAACATTTTGAAGAATTTAAAATAAATTTAAAACCATTTAGGAATATTTTTTGGTGTTCAGAGGTGCTTGAGACCATATATAAGCTTTGGATGGCTCATTTTTCATAAAACAGTGCGATAACATTTTAGGACCCTAGGTATCAGTATCTAAGGCCTTGAGGTCCAAATCTAGGTCCTTGTACTATTTTGGAAAGCATTTTGCTAAACCGGGTGCGATACTTTTGACAAGAGTACCAAACCTTAGGCCCTTGAAGCTGGAAAATTGACTAAAAAATGCTTAAAAACATTTCTAAACTTACCCATATCATTTCCATATGTCCCAAAAAATTACAGATCAAATTTAAAATTAATTTAAACTCAAAATACGAAGCAAAAAGCATATTCACGTCAAGTAACGAGATAAAGCTTTAATAATTACATCAAAATAACTTGAATTTCTAATATCTAAAACATCAAAATTAATGATGTATAACATTTAAAGAAGAGTGATGCGAATGACTTGCCATCAAATGTAGTAGTTATTTTAGTATAGTTCTGCACGTAAAGATATTGTTTTCTAGCTATTTTAGTATTTATTATTGTGTTTTCAGTATTTAGTAGTTAGCATTAAATATTAGTAAAACAAGTATTTTTTAACACATTTGTAAGTGTTAGTGACCTATTAGGCCGATATGGGCCTTAAGTAGTTCTAATATGTTAATTTGAGTGTGCAGGATGCTTAATTTAGTGCCCAATGGATGTCGGAACTTGGGATGAGTGTTGCACAAGCTTCCTGAGACGCTAAAAGATGAAACAGACCCAAGAGGCCATAGAAAGTATGTCGTGTCACGCCATGCAATGTCTATGGCGCGACATAGGACTTGACGTAAGCCCAAGCCCTTCAAGGCTATTTTCATTTGTACAATAAAATTTACATGAAGACCTAAGACGCGCTGATGACCTAATTAGGGCTTTTAACACTTTTATAAATAAGACCTTAGGGATTTGATGTAACTAAGTCGTCTTGGACACATCTAAAAACCTGAGTAGTTTAGGATTAGTTTTAGTTTAGTTTTCTCTTTGATTTTCTAAACTCTTTTGTTCTTTTGTCTTGGAATCATTTTTGGTCCAAGTTATTTTTTATAATATCCAAGTATTTCAGTTTATTTTTCTTTGTAAGCAACGATTCTCGTTGTCCCAGTTGAGAGATTTACTACTCTATGCTTCCATCGATATCAAACAAGATTATTTCTTTATCTTTTCTCTTTAGATTTAATTGTGTTTATGTACATGTTTATTTCAATTGAGATTGAGATTATGAATATCATGAGTAGCTAATTCCTTTAGGGGAGATTAACAGAGGATTAAGGGTTTCCTATAGAATTAGTTCGTATAAATTACGTATTCTTAAACCCTAGGTTTGACAACCCTAGGAAGTAATAAAGGTTAAACGAGGTCGGGAGATAATTTTGTCAAGTAAATCGTAATTTATCCTGGTTGAGAAAGCGAGGTCGGGAGATAAGTGAGTATCCGCCAATTAATTAATCAATTAGAGGCTAAGAGGTAATAATTGGTTAGTTATTAGGTAATTCACCTTAAAACTCGAATTTGAAGTTAATTACAACCACTGAAACGAGTTAATCTTCCTAATTGGTTTAATTGATTTAGTTGTTTGTGTTTTATTTTCTCTTATTTATTTTATTTATTTAGTTTATGATATTATCCCTGTTTATTGGTTGTCGTAATATAGTATTTAATTATTACTATTTAGACCTATTATTATAAAAGTGTTTTGAATAGATTTAATTTATTCTCCCTCAGGTACGATCCTCAGAATACTTCCTAGTGTTTCATTGTACACTTTACTATATTACAATTTGACCCATATACTTGTTGACACTGCTTTTTTATTTCTTATATTTTTGGTGTAGTATTTTTCCGTCAAACGTTTGCACAATTGACGACAGTCAAGTTGTTGGTGTCATTTTCAGGGAGGTTTCGACATTAAATCTTAAAATATCTTTACAATTAATAAGATAAATATGAAAGGTAAAGACTATAAATATGATATTTTTATTTCTTTTATTTTTAATTTTTGTTTATTTATTGTTATTTGTTTAATTTCTTTTTTATTTGTAAGTTGTTTATGAACCGAAGCGGAAGCACCCTAATCGAGCCATATCCATATCCTAAATAGATTATTAGATGCCGTCGTTAGTTGATGAACACTGATCCACCCATGGAAATTAATCAACCTTGGGAGAATCCATTGTTCTACGATCCACAAGAAAGACAAGAGAACATCCGTATAGAAGTCCCAATGGATCAAAAGACATTGTGCGAATACATTTTACTTATACTAAATGCGGTGTAAGGCAGTATCAAAAGACCAACGATTAACACCAATAATTTTGAAATTAAGACGGCCACAATCTAGATGGTTCAGAATACTCTGCAGTTCAAGGGGAACATGATGGAGGATCTGAACCAACACTTGAAGTGGTTTCTACAACTATGTAACACCTTCAAATACAATAGAGTAATCGATGATGCTATGTGTCTCTGGTTATTTCCATTCTCCTTGTTTGATAACGCGGTTGATTGGTTAGATTTGTGAGAACCAAGTTCCATAATCATGTGGGATGATTTAGCGGAAAAATTTCTTCACAAAATTTTCCCGATTAGTAGAACCATTCAGCTTAAGTGAGAATCCCCAATTTCAAACAATATGAAGGTGAATCCCTGTACAAAGCATGAGGACATTTCAAGTTAATGCTAAGGAAGTTCTCACACCATGGACTGAAAGTGTGGCTTTAAATCCAAATTTTCTATAACGGTGTTGATAGTAACATCAAATCCAGCCTAGATAGAGTAGCCGGAGGATAGATCATGTTCCATACATACGAATGAGCCTATAAGATCATAGATGATATAGCGATGAATTTGTATATGTGGCCTAATGAAAGATTCACGTACAAATTGAAGCCTTCAATGGTAAATGTGGTAAACAAAGATGATCGATATCAATAAATCTTAGAGAAGCCTAACTGTTTGGAGTCAACTGTCAAACCAAAGAGAATAGAGCCATGTTTTGAAAACCAACCGAAGGAGGGGAGCTACATAGGAAATAGGGTTGGAAATCCTTATTCAAACACCTATAAAGGTACCATTCCCGATGAGATTAAAGGACAGGCAAAAGAGGGGCGAGGAAAAATTTATAAGTTTTCTTAATCTATTTGAATCTTTCACATCCCAAAAACTGCATTAGTAGAAATTGGGTTAATGAACCGAGAGTGGTCACATCCAAATTGTTTTTAGATGACCTTAGCACATTTGTTAATAAATAAATATCAACTATAGTGACTAAGTAGTGGCGAAGCCGTCCTTGATGATCTGAGTTTGAATCCCTTCCCTCTCGTTAATTTCTATTTGGTACAAATTTGTTTTAAACCTTTAGCAAATGTCATCTCATGTTTTTAAATATTTTTTGTTAAAATGATAATAATGAGTTAAGTGATAAAGTGGTTAAGTGTTTAGTTAGTTTCTTATGGGTCCTAAGTTCAAGTCTTCTTATTAGCTTTCTTTAATTAAATTTTTTTGTATTGTTTCCCATGTGCTATATGTGTTGTCGTCCAACCTAGCTTTCCATAAGAGGAGGAAGATTCTTTCCTTTTCTTTTGGTCAACATGCCTTAAGTGAGGAGACCATGATCCTTTTTTCACTCTAATGTTGCCTTTTTCCTCCATTTTTACCTTATGCAAGTTACAATAAACCTAGACTAGGTTGACTACTTTTTGCCATCCAACCTTCCATTCTCCTCCTTTCATTGCTACACCACCCTCCTCTCCTCTCCTCTCCATTTTCTCTCTTTTTCTCTTTTGTTTAGCTCTCAACTTTCCCCTTTTTTCTTTTCTTTCACTTTTTCCTCCACACTTCTTAGCTGTGCACCACTAATATTTCACCACTGAACCACCACCCATTACCTCTCCCCTCTCTTTTTTTCCTCTCCGAGTGCCTCCCTTCTCCATCATGTCAACCATCACACACCACCACTAAATTCCTCTCTTTTTCTTATTTTTTCTTTTTTTTTTCTATTCTCCATTAAGAAAGTGATTGAATCATTGTTCATTCTTTCTATTCTACCGAACCGCTGCCCTTGTTGCTAGACCGTCACCATCGTTGCTATAGCACCACTGCCGTTGCCACCGTAGGACCACCACCGATGATGGAGATCTTTTCCCTTTTCCTTTTCTTATTTCAAATGTTCATTATTTTTATTTTAATAATCAAAATCCTACATTAATCATTTCATTTAAATCTTAATTCGAAACTTTATTTCTTCCTTGGGTTTATATTTGAATAAATCCTTCTCTTACATTATTCCTTTTCCTTCAATTTGTATCCCATTCAATTCGTTGATCCTTCGTTTCATTCATGTGAGAGTAAGTATAAATGGTGTATTGAAATATATTCTCTTTTCTATTTTTCTTCTCTTGGCCGATTACTTTACATTCTTTTAGTTGGAAGGGTAACATGCTATTTTGACTTTGAAAGATAGAACTCAGAGAAATAGATGACGCCCCTGATGTATATAAGCTGCGCCATGGAAAGAACTCATTTGCTTCTACAAAAGAGGATGGATGAGGTTGAGAACTGGTGGGAATTATTGGCTGACCTGATGGTAATGTTTCTACTAGGACCTTAACCAAAAGAGGATCAACATTCTGAACAAGGGAGTCTGCAGAGTGGGCGGGCTCCATTTGGAGTACTGGCACTATAGGAAGTAATGGAACTAGAAAAGAAGAAACTTCTAGTGTTGAAGGCCCTTTCTTAAGTCTTTGCCGCTTTGGTTGTGGGCGTTCACTCTCTTCAGCATTTGAAGTATCTTCACTTACTCTAGGTCTCTTTTGATACTTCTTTGTTATTGAATTCTTGGAAGGGGCAGCAACAACTCTCTTTTTAGCATGAGCCTCTAGTAATGTCCATATCTAGTGCTTGGTTAGGCTAAGTATGAGATTTTGAAAAAGATCTTGCACCACCAATATGAGTATTAGCTTGGCTTGAAGAAGGAGAACAAGGAAGAATAGCGTAAGTGATAATCCAATTCCAAGGACGAATCCCACAAACTTCATAGAAATAAAAAGGTGGCTCCCTTATTTGCCTAGCTAGAACTTGGGCTAGATTGCTGGTAGCATTAAAAGGCCAAGCCTTAGAAGCTGATAATGCATTAAAGTTATTTAACCAATTGAAGTAATCATTCACTCGATCATCATTTAAGATCAAATCATGTAAATAGTACTTGAAGACATTCCTAATTGTATTTGTTTATACCAACACCAGTGTGCACCCGCTATTCAGTCTTTTATACTGTTTCAATGCAACGTCTGAATCAACTGACTGATACTGAGCACAAACAGATTTCCGAGGAAGAGACCAATATGTGGGGAAACCAAATCCACTTTCAAGTCTGTAAATAAATTTTACGAATTTATCTTTCTTTTAGTGCAAATTTGAAATACTATTTTGAATGATTAGTTCACAATTTTTTCAAACACTAAAGTGGGCTTTTCCAGCACCACTCCTTGGCCTTGTAATCTTTAATTGATAAAATTTTTGGAAAACATCCAAAAGGGGTGGTTCATTATGCGTGCAACAATCAATGAATAAGGCAACCAAGGTCCACCAAGACAATGCTAATAGTTGTCTAGGTGCGATGCCATATTTTGAAAGTATTGAGCAAAAGAACGGGTGTAAAGGTATATAAAAGCAAACCTCTAATAGAATTAATGGAAGTATAAATCCTCGAGTATTGTCACTCAAATGACACCTTAGTAATTTTCTAAAATCGTAAGAAAAATTTGGGAAAAGAATAGGCCGAGCTCCTAAGTTTCTATGTATTTTTTTCTTGTGTGCTGGTACATTCATATGAAGGAGTTTTGACGCTTGGTGGAGTGTCTTGGGGGCCTTGATGTTCGATCAAAGGTAAAAGGGTTTCTGTAACGCTAAAAAATTCTTTGATTTTGATATTGTTAAATCATGTAAAGTAAATTAATCTATGGGAGTGGTTAAGTGTTAAGTAAGCGTGCCTGAGGTTTGTGTTCAAATCCCTTTCCTTGAATTCAAATCCCTTTCCTTGAATTTTTTGTAACAGCTCGTTTTTAATGGTGTTGAAAATAGTTATTTTGAGATCACGATTCTAATAAATGGGTCAATATTTTATTATTTATTTAATGTTTATAGGGTTATATTAGGGTCATATTAAACTTTGGTTAAGAAATTTTAATATTTAGTTAGTTAAATAAGCAAAAATGACTAAATCGTAACGTAAAAGATGCAAAACTTGGTTTATATTGATTAAATAGGTTAAATGGCTATGATAATGTAAGTTAATGGACTTATTGGTTAAAAATACCATATTCTTAGTTAGTGGATAATATTGGTAGGTTTTGGTGTAATTTTAATAGTTTTTAAAGGCTAATTTTGTAATTAGGTAAATTAAATTAAAACAAAATAAACCAAAGATGAAAAAAAATCATCTTCACCATTTCTTTCACCCTTGAACCGAAACATCATATTCAAGTGAGGAGCTAGGTTCGACCAAGCTTATTTCTATTGCATGGTATGTAATTTTGCCCCGTTTTTAGTAATTTTATGTTTTTAAGTTAGTATTAGCTTAATCTAGCTAGCTCGGGGGTCAATTTGTAAAGCTGTTGAAAGTTTAGGGACTTTCCATAAATGAGTTTGAAGTGTTTGTGAATTTAGTTGATAAATTATTAAGGTTAGTAGTTGATAAATTTTTAAGGACCTATTTGAGAAAATAGTAAAATTCAATAAAGATAATGTGAAATGGTGAAATATTTGGGTTGTAATGAACCTCTAGAAAATTTAGCTAGCCTAGTACTTCATAGATTGTGATTAAATTGTGAGTTTCAAGTTTAGGTACTAAATTGTACAAAATTTAAAATGTTAAGGGTAATTTCATAAGTTCACATTAAAAGGGGTTATAGGCTTGAATTTGTTTATTTTAAGATATTTGAATGATTTAATTGAAAGAAACTTTTATTTAGATCAAGAAATGCAACAACCAGATTTGAATCGTGGTAAAGTTAAGGTTTTAATTAATCATCGACTCTATTTTACAACCGTTTTTGTCAAGGTAAGTTCGTATAATGGTAAGCTGACTAATTTTTATTTTAAATAGAAAATTTATTAATGTTATGCTTTGTATAAATTTTATTGTATATAAATTGTTAATTACTTAATTGGATGAAATTGTAATGTTTATGTTATTGAAGATCATGTGTGAAAAACAAGAGATTCATGGTAGTATATAATAGGAATGATACTATGGAAAGAAGTTAAAGGAATGATATGGAAAAACGTCCCGTTTGAACCTTGTGAATACTTAGGATACAAATGACATGTCATTAAGGGTTATATGTTTTTGGGTGCTAGTCTTGGATGTCTTACAGATGGCTGAGGTCATGCATTTATTGCAGACCCATAGCTCGTATGAGTAGCATCGTGTAGCTTAACATCTTGACCCAAAACTCGTATGAGTAGGCCCATTTCACAGCTCGTGTGAGCATTCTCGAGTATTCGATGATATTCTATTTGGTTCAACGGGTGATTAAAGTTTTAATTGAATGAAAAATGTTGATGTATGTATTTGAAATAAAAAGGGAGCAAATGATGGATAAATTACATATTGAACTCCTTATTATGATATATTTCATGTTCAATTGATTTGGTATGCTTTTTAATAAATTTACTAAGTTTGTGAAGTGGTGTGAATAGGAAAGAAATGTGTACATATGGTAATGAACAATGCTTGAGTGGTTTAATCATGTATATATATTCAGTAAGTTTAAGTTTCTGTTATATGAGCTTACTAAGCATTGGTTGCTTATATAGTTGTTTTCTTTGTTTTGTAAATCATAAGAAAGCTCAATCGGTTGGAATTTCATCGAAGCATGATCACACTATCCTTCCATCATTTTGGTAGTTTTTGGTTAATTGGCTTATGCTTATAAATGACATGTATAGGGCTAAATGTGTTATCTTGGTTCTTTGGTTGTATTGAGTTTGTAATGAGCTTAATTGTGGTTGAATGGGTAGATGTTATTTTGTAAATGATTATTTAAATAGATGATGTTGGACTTGTGTATGCTCTTTCTTAAAGTATACAAATCATGGTTGAATGGTATGCTATGGATAAGAATGCTTGGTTTGTATAATATAAGTTTAAGGAATGATTTTGAATGTTGTATGGAATTAAGTTTGACATGTAAATTATGGTGCCTTTTGATGACATATTGTTTAGGCATAGGTGGAATGATTTTGGCATGTTTCTAATGTCCTTGAATATATTATAAACCATGTGAAATAAGCTAGGTATGGTGTGTCTTGGTGTGCAAGAAATGATGCTTGAAATGGTTTGTTTTAGGGGTAATTTATGAAGCACATGACCTGGGACACATGCTGTCACACGACCGTGTGCCACACATGGTCGTGTGTGATTAAATTTTATGTGTAGGATGAACCACACCGTCACAGAGAGTTACACGACTGTGTGACCAAACTTTAGATGCACACACAGTCTAGCACACGACTTGTGACACAGCTGTCTGACCCTATTTTGAATATTCATATGGGTAGACACATGAGCTGGGACATGGCCGTGTGTCCCATACTTTGAACACTCACATAGTCTGGGCTATGTCACCCGGCTTGGCCAGAAGGCCGTGTGACCCCTATTTTTCAATTTTTCCAATCTTTTGTGTTTTTTTTCAAAATGACCTCTGAATGTTTACAAACTATTTTTAGGGCCTCGTTGGCTCAATTTAAGGCCAGTGAGTGTATTTTTACTATAGTTAAATTGAATTATTAAATGTTATCAATTAATTTTCAAGATTGTTTCTATTGTATGTTAAATTTTTTGATTTGTATTATAATGCTCTGTAACCCTAATCCAATGATGGAGACGGATTAGGGTGTTATATTTTTACTATTTTTGTCTCAATACCTGACTTGAACATCTGGCTTATCTATAATTTCTAGGCATTTGTTGGAAAAAATGAGTCTGTTGGTTCAATGGTAAGATTTCAGCTTACCCATAGGTCTCGTGTTCAAATCCTATTGTGCGCAACAGTGGAATTAGTTTTTCTTTATCTCTATCTTTGCCACCCAAGTCGTTAGAAGTTGAGTTGAATTCAAATTCTGAGCCACCAGATTTTGATATCAGAAAATCTGATAGGTTGGGGTTTAGTTGGTTTTATCTTTTAAATTTTTTTAGAAAAGTCTCCCAAAAAATCTCTCCACTATTGCCGACCATCTCTCCACTAGTTCCATCGTTTTGTTTCACGTTAACTTGCTGTTAAAATATTTTCTTTGATTTTTCTTTTCGTTTTCCTAAATTTTCTTTTCTTTCTTCTCCTACCTTTCGTTTTTCCTTCTGCCATTTCTATTTTGGAGTTTACGTCAATCAGATTTTAATCTTGTCTTGTGTTGTTGCTAATTCTCTGGTTTTGATTTGGTCTTGGATGTTTGGGGGTTTCTCTGTTGCAGTAACAAAATCTTGGTGTGAGAATTGAGAGGCACAAAACTCTTATCTAGCGATTAGTGAGCCTTAGGAGTTATTGCTTCAATCGGGGTCCTGGAAGTGTTTCGTAACATCATTTTCTAGAATGATCAAGTGTGTAACTCTAATCCTGAAAAATCAGTGAACGACGTGAAGTCGAAAACCATATTGTGGACGTCACATGGCCTGGGCCACATAGGCTTTGTGGGCAATACGGGCGTGTGGGCCCATTTTTAGTAAAATTAGTTAGGGTCATATTTCAGAAGTGCGTCTCGAGGTTAGTGATTTTATATGTTTTGTTAAGTGTGCATGTTGTCTGATGAGTGAAAATCGATGTTCTATTGTGGCCACTTAAATACTGGAGGTATGTCAACCTTATAAAATGTGTTTCCGATATGTAAACTTGCCTTAATGTATTATATGTTATTGCATGTGCATTTGGGGTCGGATATGATATGTGACAGAGGAAGTTCTGGTACACTATGATTTGCAATTTCTGGTGATAATACCAAAATTACTGTATCTGGCAGTTAAACACTGCATATATCTGATTCTAGCAGTTTTTCGCACTATATCTGATAGCTTGACAACATATTTTTGCACAGTGACAGATGATCACTAATTTGGTGTGTGGGGTTGGATGGGTATTAATTACCCTATTGGGTGTGTTGGGTGGGACGGAGACGGTGTGTTGCAGATAGGGGTAGTATCTGTTTCTGATATGTGCAAAGTGTTGCATCATATAAAAAGCCATGCCATATGTATCTGATATGTTGCTTTGTTGAATCATGTGATATGATTTTCCTTTTATGTCTGTCCAGTTATTGATTCTAGTATGACTATCCGTTTTCTGTTTGGTATTTGGGTTGAGTTACACACATAGTTTTAGTAGCTCACAAAATGTTTTATTTTCTCAGGTAATCAGAAAACTTAGGACCAGGCAGCATGCGGGAGCTCGGGTTGAATTCTCAATAACATAATGGTTTTTAAGAGACTTTTTGTTTAATTACGGAATTTTGGGACTATAGGTAACTTTTGGACTTATTTTTCGATTTGGATTTGTTCAGTTGGATTTTTGATATTTATAGTATTGGTAAACTGCAAAATTGTGCGTTTTCACAAACTAGAATAACAATTTTCAAAACTAACAACTTTGAAGTTTCTGCTGCAAAATTAAGTAACCAATTAAGTGTTTTCTGTAAAATAAATAGCTTTAACGAGTATTTTTCTTAAAACCTGAATGAAATTTGCTAAAAGATAATGTTTTCGAAACACACACTTCTCAAGTTTAAAATCTGGAGTTTTAAAATGATTTTATGTAATTCCTTAATATTCGGCCATAACGTCTAAGCTGTGTGTGGGGTGTCACATTTAATGGTATAAAAGTTAAGGTTCGAAACTCGGGTTGTGGTTCAAGGGTTGAAAATTTCAGGAGATTGTTTTCTAAAAAAATATATATTTTGAATTTTGATTATATTTGATATCTGAATTCGTAAAAAAAGAATCTGAGACTCTGGTGTCGATCGAGTAAGTTAAATTTACTTTTGCTACAATAGACAAACTAGTAAAACATTAGAATTAAGAATATTCTCCTTTAGCTAAATACTAATATAATTCTGTTAAAACTCTAGACTTAGGATTTTTAATAACCTAAGTTAATATATAAAAGTCTTGAAACTATAGATAATTAAAATGAGTATACATGGTGTGCGAGGTCGCAGTACTCAACGGTGTGGTGGACGTTGTCAAATGGCTTAAGCTGAGCTTTCTTCTTTGGGCAGCATGCCCAATTTGGAGACTAGTGATACGGTAGAGACGCCTATCGCAAATATTAAAAATCAAATATAGGGGACGACACATTGTCACATGCTATGTTGAGAGTTTTGTAGAGGGTCGTTAGGACCCAGTTCAGATTTGGGGGCCGAGGGTTGGTAATTGAGTGAATCTAATCTAATGGTGCTGAGCTATTCTGTGGTGTTACTGGGATTAACCCAATTGTGGCCAAGTATTGGTTAGAGGCCAACGAGAGAATTATGGATGACTTAGACTGCACATTAGAGCAAAAATTGAAGGGTGTAGTATTTTTGCTTCGCGATGAGGCTTACCAATTGTGGCAGTCAGTGGTGCGAGGCACACAGGTTGAGCGTGTGACTTGGGCATTCTTCCAGACCTGTTTCCAAAAGAAGTATGTGGGGGCGAGGTACATTGAGGCCCATAGGTTGGAGTTTATTGGGCTTAAGCAAACGGAGATGTTTGTGGCTGAGTTTTTTAGGTTAAGCATGTATTCTCAAAATCTTGTAGCCATTAAGTATGATAAAAGTTCCCAATTTGAGGACAGGCTTCGTTATGATTTGAAGGTTTTGGTAGCTCCGCAGTAAGAGTGGGTTTTCAAAATGTTAGTGGAAAAGACTAAGGTTATAGAGGAGATTAAACGCGTGGAGTGTGAGAAGAGGGAGAAGGAAAAGAATCAAAATAAGAACAAGAAGGATTCAGGTTCTTTTGGTTCAGCTCCGCGGCCTAAGAAATGGGCCAGGGTTGATAGGCCTCAGGAGGTTGAGGCAACAAGAAATATTGGTAGGGCTCAAGTATGTGCTGGTTACGGTAGGCACCATCTTGACGAATGTTGGAGAAGGATAGGAGCATGCTTGTGGTGTGGGTCTATGGAACACCAAATTAAGGAATGTCAGTATCAGTTTGAGCACATGCAAACACCGATTCAGGATTGAGTTCAACCTTAGGGTGTAGTTTAGTAGCCTCTGAGGGGCCATGGTCAGGTGAGGGTGGTAATGGTATCGGTTGTAGACAGAAGGCATAGGGCCTAGGTGCTAATTAGACTAAGGTGAGGTAGCCTACTTTGGTTTATGCACCGAGATGTCGCGAGGACAAAGACGCAGTCGATGCGATAGTCGATACGTTCACTATTCATTTTCACCCATACTTTGCTTTAATTGATATCAATTTCATGTATTCATACATTGTTAATAGTGTGTCTTGTAATTTGGGAATTTCTTTTGAGGTTACTGTTAGTGATGTGTCAGTTGTTAGTCTATTGGGGTAATCAGTATGAGTCAATAAGGTATATAAGAGATGTTTGCTTGAGATTCAGGAGTTTGTGTTCCCGAATGATTTGATGGAGTTACCATTTGAAGAATTCAATTTGATTTTGGGTGTGGATTGGCTTATGGTGCATCAAGTTAGTTTGGATTGTGCTTCGAAGAGGGTAACTCTAAAGACCAAGGATGGTGAGGAAATTATTTTGGTAGGTGAGCATCGAGATTACCTTTCAAATGTCATCTCTGTTATGGTAGTTGAGAAATTGGTCTGAAAAGGGTGTGAGGCGTATTTAGCCTACATGCATGACACAAGTGTTGTGGGTTTTACTATGGAGGGAATCTGCACAGTTATAGACTTTTCGGATGTCTTCCTCGAGGAATTGTCAGGGTTACCACAGAATAGGGAGGTGGAATTTGGAATTGAGATTCTAACAATAACGCCTCCAATGTCCATTGCTACTTACTGTTTGGCACTAAAAGAGTTGAAGGAACTGAAAGTGTAGCTTCAAGAACTTCTTGATAGAGGGTTCATTAGACCCAGTTTTCTTGACCGCCTTTAGAAGTACTAACATCCAGAGTGTGAATACTGCAATAAAATATAGAAAGACAAGACAGTTTCTGCAAGTATACAACTCGAGTTGTAATATAGTTTTACAACAAAGTAGGTTAGTACTCCTAGGATCATACCCAAGGGAGGCGAGTGCCAGATGAATTCTAACCTAAACACTAAAAGATCTAATTAGTACATTTAAATTAGTTATAGTACGAAAATAGAAAATACATGATTTTTAAGGTTTTATATTAATAAAGAAAAAATAAAATAAACGAAATAGACTTCAAAAGATAGAAAGGGAGAATAAATCAAATCTTGATTATGGGTGATTGGCTTGCTCCGGTAATCTCCATCAACTATCGTTTTGGGTTCCTCGTCAATCAACTAGTCACTACACTAGGAGGATCTTCTGATTTTCCACAAACATAACAAGTCAGCAAGAACTACTTATCTTCCGACCTCACAATCCAGAGTGGCTTGGGGTGGAGGTATTCACAGATGGGCCACACTAATTTTGGGTTAATTCCCACCTTGATGACTTCCCGGGGTTGTCAGGCCTAGAGTTTGTTCCACGTTCTTCCTTTCTCAAACAGCTGATTCGTTGAGTAACCCTAAAAAATAGATAACAGATCATCCCTCCACTCTCTAATCCCTTATAGAAGGATTAGTTCATCATGGCTTTCATAGACAATATAAAATTGATGTAAAGAGAAAACCTGTTAATTAAATTGCCAAGATAGAGTAAGTGAAAGAGCCTCATTGTATTAAGATTAATCGTGAATCCACAAAGTTTGAATGCTTCCACAATTCAGATATCTTGAAATCAACATGAACAATTGAAATAAATCTAAAACCTAAGAATGAAAGAAAATACTAAACTAAATTTTACATAGAGAATCTAGGCTAAAGAAATGGTGTCCATAACAAGTGACAAATGAGCCTATTTATAGCTTTCAGGTGGTCATCGTCGTTAACCCGAGGTTAGTTGATGTTCTCAAGCTTTAAGTTTGATTATGTAGACCAAAACCCCCTGATTTGTGTTTAATTATGCTTACAAAGTCGATGTCGTGACACCAGGACCTGTGTCGCGACATAGCAATCGGTATACTCCCCTTCAGCTATCTTCAGGGGTATTTCGAGACACCCTCAGTCTATGTCGCGACATCAAAGGCAGTCTTGAGCTTTCTCCATTCTTCTCGCTATGTTGTGACATTGAATCGTCCGGGTTGCGACATAGCAACTAGTATCCATTTAGTACACCTTCTAATGATCTTTTACACACTCACAAAGTGCATTAGCTCACCTTTAGGCCTCATTCGTCCCCTAAGATCGATAAAAGACTCAATTTGCACATTTTATTGAAAATAAATGAAACTAAGAAAACTTAACTAAAACATTACAAAAATTCTTGTATTTAAGCTCCTTAAACGTGAAAAATAAACAAAAATGAAGTCATGACGAATATGACAGATCTACTACAGATCAAACTACCCTACACTGAAGTCATTCATTGTCCTCAAGCAACATAAGCAAAAATGAAAAATAAAAATGACAACCCTTGAGCAAATATGGTACAGGTATTGACTTCGGAGCATATGACTTGAGAATTTCATGCTTACTAACAACTTTGACATGATGAATAATTGGCAGACCACTTTTGATCACAAACATCCAAGTTCAATATGTTACAAAATATACAAGCATTAAGGGTCTCACTTGTAGGGGTCTATCAAAAAATTATACAAGTACTTTGATTATCCGAGTAGAATATAAATAGTCGTTTATATGTATGTCTAGTATTATTTCCATTCATGTATAACCATATTTAGGTCACATAGGACTTTTCAACTTGTAACGTTTTGAGGCTTAGGAGAGGTATGAAATTCAAACATAGTAAGCATTAAAAGGGTTACAAACACGAAAATAGTTTAGCACATCATATTGATCCTTATTCTTCCCCCCTTAATGACCTTTACCTACTCATCACCATATTTCTCCTTCTCTCACCTTCCTTGTCTCTCCATGTATAGGAAATCATATCATGAAATAGTAACTACGGCTAGCCTACAAGTTTCTATGCACTAATGAACAAGTTTCGCTTTGTTTTATGACTTTGTCACTTCCTTTTTCAACTCATCTCACTAAAGAATGCTTTTGATTTTTTGAGAACTTTTTCTACTTGTGTTACTTTTGGTTTTTTTGCAATTTTCTTTTATTCTGCACTTTTCAAGCTAACCTATAGTTCCTATATCACACTAATCCTTTCTATTTCACTCTATTTTTTACAAACTCTGCCTTAATATATCTACTTAACCCTCAATGCGTATGGCCAAATGCCTATAATTGTGCAGTGTAGGACCAAATAAAAATGACAAATACAGATTAACATTTTTAGGCTTGAGGTTTGTAATGAAGTTCATTAAGAAGTGTCAATAGGCTAAAAATCGATAATAAAGGTGAACATTAATAGGTTTGCTTTTTGACTTGGGATGTGTTCCAAACAATGCCTTAAGTCATCCCTAAATATCTCAATATGCACAAAATTTTCCAACTAAACAAACTCAAATTCAACCCTTTATCATTCATACTAGCATGCTCGTTTCCTTGTATTTTTTATATCACTTGGTACAGTTCATTGCTTAATGCTTATTTACAATTTAACATTTAGAACTTTAGTAGTCTAATAATAAAAAAAATTAAAATCTCCTATGATCATGCTAAATTTATTCATAAAGATAAGCAACCTATGTAGAGGCTCCTAACCAATCACTAGTATTTCTACACACTCAAGCACACAAAACACAAGAGAAATCAAAGAAAAATTTTTAAAAAAATTTTCTATGTTACCCCTCAAACTTTAGTTAACACATTATCCTCAATGTGTAGCCCTTAAAAAGATAAGGAAAGAAGTTACCTGATTGATCGTAGTTGCTCCAGCTCCTATTGGTCGATACTTCCTCCTTTGCTCGTATAAAGTTTGAATTGTTTGTGTCTTCTTCATGTTGGGTTCCTACATAGAAAACTTAAAGATAAAACATCATAACGAATAAACTACTATTAATCCTACTCCTCTAAAGTTAAATTTGAAATTATCCAAAAAGTAATTTAAGTCTTTTAAAAGTATCAAAATAAAAAGAAGACTCAATCCTCCTCCGAATCATCTAGTGGACGGGAATGCCTTTGCTACACAGGTGCCTTTCCCTTTCCCGAGCTATGTTGTTGGTGAGAAGTTCTAACCCTTGATTGTGTTTATCGAGCGGGGCTTCAAATAATGAGACCCTTTTCTGTAGAATATTACGGTTGGAATTTCGATTCATACTCGTCTTTTGTCCCCGGATATCTTAAGCCTTACCTTCCTCTTCAGACTCAGTCCCTTCGTTATTGCCCTCATGTTGGACTAATGTTGAACTGAACATATCTGGAGGATAGTTTGGTGCTCGCAGCCTATTTATTCTCACAAATTCTTGAAGCACCAGTCCCGTCTCTTGCATCCATCTAATCATCCTATTGAGTTTTACTTTTATGTTTTTTCGAGCTCCCTTTGATTGGTCTCTCTATTCGAGTAAGGCCAACACATCTATTTTTTTTTCTTCTTCTTCTAATTCCATTCAGTAATTTGTTTTTGTTGAAGCTCAACGTACTGGGTATATAGTGTGTCTCCAATAATGCTTCTTGTTGGCTTCATAAACTGTTCGTTCTCACTCATTGACACCTCTGCTTGGCGGCATAATACTATTACTAGATGGGGAAAAAGAGTCCCACTTTTTGAATATGTACACACCATTTCATTTCTTGAAAGATCTATCGCCATATAGAGATCTATTTATGCTGCAGAATACCATATAAAAAAAACAACTTGAAAGGCATTAACAATAGAAACATTCAATGCGGGTATGATTCTAGTGCCAAAGAATTGAATCCACATCTTTAGTAGTAAGAAACATGATAGCCTGATTGAAATTAGTTGAAAGCTCTCTGTTTGGTTGTAGTTCCAACTACCCCTTCCTTGTCCATGTCAATATTTTGAAATTTGTCTAAATTAGTATTATCAATAAAATCTTTTTCATAAAATGGGATGTTATAAAATTAAAAAATATCATTAGGGAAGATTAGAACATCTTCCCTTTGTACTTCAACATCAGCTATCACTACATTATAGCCTCGTTTAATCAGTTAGTCCTTAGGGGACGCATAAAATTCTTGAACCACAGTATGATTACATTATTCATGGGAGTAATGTAGAATTGGTCCTAGTGATGGTAACAAACCAAAGTCAAGATTTCTTTACAATGGACCATTGAGGGTTTGAACCCTCGTTCCTGGATCAAGGGTCTCCCTTGTAACTCAAGAAGATATTTTTCCATATTCACATTATGAAATCGAATGAGCCTAAAACATTCAATGTTTCATGAACCACAGTTCTCTTGTTCTTTCTA
This sequence comes from Gossypium hirsutum, assembly GCF_007990345.1. Taxonomy (NCBI): domain Eukaryota; kingdom Viridiplantae; phylum Streptophyta; class Magnoliopsida; order Malvales; family Malvaceae; genus Gossypium; species Gossypium hirsutum. Next base: position 21,773,265 of record NC_053438.1, read on the forward strand.
GGAGGCATTCTAATAAATAATTCTTACCGATGATATAAATGAACAGTAAATAAGGAACAGTAAAATAGAGTCGAGATTACTTAACTTCAATCTCTTATGTGCTTCCTCTTCGATTTATGACAATACCCTCAATGTGGTCTCTAGAATTAGGGAGAAAGGATTGAAAACCTAGATTTTGAATAAAAAGGGTTTTTGGGATTTAAAGTTTTTACAGAGGTTTTAGAAAAGGTTGGGTGATAGAATGAGGTTAGATTATATTAAAGGGATGTTTTTATGTTTAAAAAGAGTGCTTTTAGGGTTAAAAACTACGTATAAGAAGGGTTATTCCGTCTGGTTACGTGAATGGGTGGGTTAACCCTGTAAATATTTGCAGCGATGTCGCAACATAGGGGTTCCGTGTTGCGACATCCCTAGCAGACTACTAATGTCGCGACACTAGGGTTCGGTGTCGCGGCACACCTTGTAGTTTTGGAATTCTGAGAAACTATCTTCTATGTCATGACATAGGTTAGTGATGTTGTGACATCGAGTTGGTTTTTTAACTTCTTCGTTATTGCCCATGATGTTGTGACTCAGAATTGTCTTTGTCATGACGTTGACCTTGTTTACCAAATTTCTGATCTTTAGAATGCTTCAAGCACTTGTTAGACCTGTTTTTGACCTACCTGTAATACATTAACAACATGGTTAGTGGAGTATATGATTAGTATAGTTAGTAATAATCAAACGATGGGAATATGTTAGGTCTTACTGTCGGACTTGTCCGTTAGCTCAGTCAATATTCACCGGGGTGATCCTTGTGATTTTTTTCTATCTGTATTACTCCAACACCCATCACACTATTCTATTCATCCGCGGTTGTCTCTTTCTCTGGATTTACCTTTCTGGCCTACTTTAACGACAGGCAACACTTTTCGTAGGTCATAACTATCAGTGATTTGCTCAGCCACATACGTACACAATTGTTTTAATTGGTGTTCAACATTCGTGCTTTGAAAATAGGTTGAGGATTCGTGCTTTAATTTTTTTCCTTCTCATTGATCAAGTATGTCTTTTCAAGAGTACTTTTTAAATCGATTCGCAGAGGGATAGAGAAAAAATATTGTATTGCGCTACTAAAGTTCTGCTTCTATGGGGTTTTAAATTCACCCATTGGCCTGTATGTAATTCTCTTTGGTGGTTCTCATAAGACTCAAACACTCGGTAACAGTCGTAGCTCGATGCTTATACGCATTGATTGTTTAACTTGACTGAAGCCTACTATATGATCGTAAGTTTTATCAATATATATTTTTCCCACTCTTTTCAACAACTGGAAAATTCCAAGATTTATAAACTTCTGGTGTGCTTGATTTAGAACTAAGGATATGAAAAAGATAGCCATTTCAGGCTTATCCTTCGGGACTACTAGTTTCTTTTCTTTTTGTTCTGTGAATTTTTGAATCGATGGACATTTTTCTATTAACTCAGTCCTAACTGTCATTGTCTCTGTTAGTGGGTATATATTATACTTTTTTTGTAGTTTAGCTTCATCAGCATTACCCGAGATTTTTGGGATATTAAGTTCCATGTCTATTTGATTTTTCAATTCATTTCCCATTTCCTCCATTAGCTACATATCTTCTCTTTTTGAAGTTCTGCTTGATTCGTTTGGATATTCTTCTATCTACTGAAGTGGATAATAGTCTAGGAGTTCTTTTTCGCAAACGTCTATGATGACACTCTCCTCTTTGCTCAGTTTTAGACTAAACACCTCTTGGTACCTTTCTAGTGGCATATCATCGTGGTCATTATCATCTTGGGGAAGAGCTGGGGTTTCTACTCGGAGTTGACTTAATTCAAGAATTAGTAATCATTGATTCACTGGATCTCCCAATCTTCATAGACTACTTATTCATAAATATCTTTATCATAATCAAATTCTTCATTAGACCACACATAATAAAAGTCATCCATGACTTTGTGTTGACTAATTATTTGGTTGATGGTGTTTAGGATTTCTAAAAAAATTAAACAAATGTTAGAAGTGTTAATTGAAAGTCGTAACTATAACCTACAAATTTCCTATTTATTCTTTTATGTGCAAAAATTAAAATTAAACTAGTGACGTTGCCTCCCCGACAACGGTGCAAATAACTTGACCGCCTCTGGACGTACTAACGTCCAGAGTGTGAATACTACAATAAAATATAGAAAGACAAGACGATTTTTGCAATTATACGGGTCGGGTTGTAATATAGTTTTACAATGAAGTAGGTGAGTACTTTGAGGATCGTACCCAAGGGAGGTAAGTGCTAGATCAATTGTAACCTAAACACTAAAAGATCTCATTAGTAATTTTAAATTATTTATAGTATGAAATATAAAATAAAGGATTTTTAGGGTTTTTATAATAATAACGATAAAATAACATAAAAGAAACAGACTTCAAGAGATAGAAAGGGAGAATAAATCAAATATTGATTATGGGTGATTGGCTCACTTTGATAATCTCCATCAACTATCGTTTTGGGATCTTTCTTCAATCAACTAGTCGCTACCCTAGCAGGATCTTCAGATTTTCCATTAACATAATGAGTCAGCAAGAACTACTTATCTTCCAACCACACAGTCCAGACTGGCTTGGGGTGGAGGTGTTCATGGATGGGCCATACCAATTTTAGGTTAATTCCCACCTTGATGACTTTTCGGGGTTGTCAGGCCTAGGGTTTGTTCCACGTTCTTTCTTTCCCAAACAGCTGATCCGTTGAGTAACCCTACAAAACAATTAACAAATCATACTTCCACCCGCTAATCCCCTATAGATGGATTAGTTGCTCATAACTTTCATAGACAATATAGAATCAATGTAAAGAGAAAGCATGCTAATAAAATCGTTCAGATAGAGTAGATGAAAGACCCTAATTGTATTGAGATTAATCGCAAACCTATAAAGTTTAAATGCTTCAATAATTTAGATATCTTGTAATCATCAAGAACAATTGAAATAAATCTAAAACATAAGAATGAAAGAAAATTCTAACTAAATTTTACACAGAGTATCTAGGCTAAAGAAATGGTGTCCATAACAAGTGAAATATGAGCCTATTTATAGCCTTCAGGTGGTCTTCGTCCTTAACCCTAGATTAGCTGATGTTCCCAAGCTTTAAGTTTGATTATGTAGACCAAAATGCCCCTACTTTGTGTTTAATTTTCGTCACAAAGTAGATGTCATGACACACTAGGACTTATGTCACGGCATAGCAATTGGTATACTCCTCTTCAGCTATCTTCAGGGGTATGTCGCAACACCCTTAGTCTGTGTCGTGACATCAAAGACAGTCTTGAGATTTCTCTATTTTGCTCTTTATGTTGCGACATTGAGTCATCTGGGTTGTGACATATCGACCAGTATCAGTTTAGTACACCTTCTAATGGTCTCCTGCACACTCAGAAAGTGCGTTAGCTCACCCCTAAGGTCAATAAAAGACTTAATATGAACATTTTATTGAATATAAATGAAACTAATAAAACTTAACTAAAACATCACAAAATGCTTGTATTTAAGCTTCTTAAACATGAAAACTAGTTTAATTTGCTACATCGAATTCTGACAGATCGTGTCTCTGTGGTGAGTACCAATATTCTTTGCCAAGAAGAAAGATGGTACTATGAGGGTGTGTGTGGATTACCGGCAACTGAATAAGTTAACGGTAAGGAATAAATATCCACTACTAGGGATCGACGATTTGTTTGAACAATTTCGATGAGCGTTTGTGTTCTCCAATATTGATCTAAGATTTGGGTATCATCAGTTGAAGGTGACAGAATTCAATGTGCATAAAGCCATATTTAATACTTGTTATGGTCATTACGAGTTCTTAGTTATAGCTTTTGGTCTGTCTAATGCTCCAACTACATTCATGGATCTCATGAATAGGGTGTTTCAGTAGTATTTGGATCAATTCATCATAGTATTTATCGATGATATTCTGGTGTACCCTAAGATTGTGGTTGAGCATGATGAACATCTTGGAGTGGTTATGCAGATTCTTCGGGAGAAGAAACTCTATGCTAAGTTGAGTAAGTGTGAATTCTAGTTGAGACAAGTTATGCTTCTAGGACATGTAGTTTCTGCCGAGAGTATTCATGTGTACTCGAAAAAGATTGAGGATATTCTTGAGTGGAAACAACCTAAGAGTTTTTTGAAGATTCGAAGTTTTCTTGGTTTGGCAGGGTATTATAAGAGATTTGTGGAGGGGTTTTCATTTATCGCAACTTATTTGAGTAAACTATTGCATAAGAATGCACCTTTCGTGTGGAGTGATGATCAGCAATTGAGCTTTGAGAAGCTTAAGTCAATTTTAACTTAGGCACCCGTTTTGATATAACCTGAATCTGGAAAGATTTTGTTGTGTACAGTGATACATCTCACACCGGTTTGGGTTGTGTATTGATGCAAAAGGGTAAACTGGTGGCTTACGATTCTAGACAGCTCAACCTGCATGAAGGCAACTACTCGACACATGATCTTGAGTTAATTGTGGTTGTCTTTGCTCTAAAAATCTAGAGGCATTATTTGTGACAGCCCAAAATTGACCCTAGTCGGGAAGTGGTTTCGGGACCACAAAACCGAGTCATAAAAATAATTGATTTCCATATTCTATGCTTATTATGTGTGTACATGAGTATGTGGAAGTTTCATTCTCCAATTTTGCCAATTGCATGAGAAATTATTAAATAGGGATTGATATGAGACATGGTGAAAATATGATAGGCTAATTTAAAATGGTCTATTAATGCATGTTGTGAAAATGATGGGTTGGCATGTCAAATTACCCAAAATTTGAGCTAGTGGTTGGCCATGCTATGGGTGGAAACATGTTGGGAACATATTGGCCTAGTGAGGTATGTAGGAAAAAATAAAATAAGGGGCATGGGCATAAAATAATGAAAAGGAGTATGATGAATACAAAAAAAAATGTGTGTGTAGTTGTTTCCCCCCCCATTGCCGTGAGCTAAAGAAAGGAAAAGAAAAACTTGTTCATCCTTTTTCATCCTCTTTTGATCGAAAATTCTAAGGAAGGAGGAAGGAGTTCTTGCTTCATGTTTGGTTTGGAAGATGATTAGGAGGAAGTTTGGCCATGCATGTAACTAGATTGAGGTATGTTTGATATTATTCTTTGAGATTCATGCATATTTTAGTTGTTAGCTTGAGTTCTACCTAGCCCATGGTCTAAATCTTGCTATGTGATGGAAATGACACTCGGCCATGGATGCATCATTCTTGGTTGATGTTTGATGTTGTGGTGATGAGGCATGAAGATGAGTTAAGATTCGGCCTAGGTGGATTTTGTGTTAATGCCATTGCATGCTAAATATGAAGCTTGTTAATGATGCATGTGATGGTGGCTTGATGATTCTTGAACCTCCTTTTTAGCATTTTTGAGTGAGCACATATGTGCATTGGTTGCTAAATGGAGAAGAATCGGCTAGCAAGTTGTGTGCTAAGGCCGAATATAACTTTTGCATGTTAATGAGCAATGCATGTGTTAAATCGATGGAAAGGGAGAGGATGCTTTACTAGTGTGTATATGTGTGTATTAGCCAAGTTTTGAACTTGAAACAAAAGGGTGTTTAGTCAATACAAGTGACCATACTTGTAGAATGTACTAAGTGTTGAAATCGGCCCCAAAATAGACATGCATATTCGGCCAAGGGGGAAAAATTAGCTAAAATGTTGAGTTTGATTCATGATTCCGTACATATGTGACTTTAATGTCTAATGTATAAATATGGGCTAAGTGCCTTGTGTTCCCCTTTTCGATGCTCAAATGATTAAATCAATTTATTTGTTTAATTAAGCTCAAGAGCAAAGGGGAACTAAATCCGATAAAGGGAAGGAAAAAGTGGTCGAATAGCTATCGGAATCGTTCGACAACACCCGAGGTAAGTTCTTGAGTAAAAGAGCTTAAATTATGATGTGATTAGATCATGTTTTGAGCAAATTAAAATCATGCTCTTTGTGTGGCTATTGAGCCGAATTTGCAAGAATGATAAATGTCTTGTGTTTGAGTTTTGCTAACGAAAATGAAATACGAATGGGCCATGATTTATTGTTAAATGTGCATGGTTATTTGAATGCTGTCCGGGCTAAGTCCCGAAGGCTTGTGCTAAGTGACAATATCCGGACTAAGATCCGAAGGTATTTGTGCGAGTTACTAAATCCGGGTTAAGTCCCGAAGGCATTTGTGCGAGTTACTAAATCCGGGTTAAGTCCCGAAGGCATTTGTGCGAATTACTATAACCGGGCTATGTCCCGAAGGCATTTGAACGAGGAGCTATATCCGGTTAAATTCCGAAGGTACGTGATTTAGGAATGAATGAACTTGCTGTAAAATTCCAGTTAATACTCTCGAAACATCCCAACATTGAGGTATGTTTCGTATGTGCTTGAATTTAGTTGAGCCCTTACAAATAAGTGTTCGCTCAGTTGATAAACGAGCTACCGGCCTTTGGCTGAGTTGATCTTTTGTGTATGTACATAAGGGTTGGTAATGAGACGCAAGTATGATATCGAAAATTTGTGCATATGAAATTATCCGTTTAGCCATATGAATGCTGTACTTTTGTTGTGCTGGAATTCCTTGCTCAAAACTTACTAAGCATAAATTGCTTACTCCGTTTCATTGCTCCTCTGTTTTATAGATTTGGTTCTCCAGCTATCGGACTCAGGATCTTGAGGTCAAAGTCGCCCACACTATCAAAGCCCCCTTTTGGTACAATTTTGGTTGAACTTCGAAATGGCATGTATAGGACTACCCGTTTGTTGTGGGTCGTGGACCCTTTGGACTTGTATAAATTTTGGATAGCCATGCGAAAATGGCTTATATGTGTTTGAGTATATTGTTATAATCATTTGGTGTGGATATGCTTGACAAGGATTGGCCATGGGAATGGTTAATCACTTTCATAAATTGTGCTATTTATGCAAAAAGGGCTAGTTGAATCATGGAAACCATGAAATAGGTAAAGTCTACCTTAAAGGCAGATGCTGACAGCAGCAGTGATGTAGATTTGGAAAATCACTAAAAATAGTAGGAAGGGAATTAAATAGTGAATAAATTATGTAAACAAACCTTGATGAATCTACTTTCATAGGAAAGTAACGAAACAATCATACGGATAGTATGTCAAGAGATATTCTGGTTCTCGTGAGACAGGGCCAGAACGGTTTCTGGATTTCCTGTTCCGACTTTGGAAATTCATTAAAAATTAACAAGAGACAATTAGGAGTCAAGCCACATATGTATAGATTCCTCTCTGAGTCTAGTTTCTATAGAAACAAACGGCATCAGTATTGGAGCCCTGTACAAGGAGATATCCAAGTCGTAATACGCAAAGGTCAGGGTAGTCAATCCCTGTAACATGGGAGACTTTGACTAATAAACTGTACTAATTGGCCCAACCAAAAATTCTAGAAAAAAATATGTAGATGGGCATATGAGTCTAGTTTCAGGGAAAAATCACGAAACCGATTTTCGAGTTGTGAAACTCAAGATATGATTTTTAAAGCGACTATTACGCAGATTGGCAGTGTCTGGAAAATTTTTAAAAGTCTGTTAACACCTCGTGTTCGACTCCGGTGACGGTCTCGGGTTCGGGGTGTTACATTTGATTGGTATCAGAGCTACGGTTTAGTCGATTCTAGGACTACCATAATGCGTTGGGTCTAGCTATACATGCCATTTTATGTGATTACTTGATAGTGTGGTGATTTCTGACAATTGTAAATGTGTTTATTTATAGTAATGGATCCTGATCCCGACCGAGAGGTAGCTGATGATCTTGAGAGTGTAGTGCTTGCTCCCGCACAAGGGACAGCGCCGGCGGACTCTCAACCTAATGCTAGTAACCCGAATGAGGAAGCTAGACAAGCTTTCTATAGCGTGATGAATGATTGGTTCAACCAATACATTCGAACTAATACGTCTGTTCCACAACCTCCATTCCCGACTAATACCACCCCCGCACCTACAATACCTCCGGTAACTGACCAAATAAGGTCAAATAAGCCCCCAGTTGACAGAATCCGAAAACATGGGGCTACTGAATTTAAGGCTACGGATAGCGACGATGCCGAGCAAGCTGAATTTTGGTTGGACAACACTATCCGGGTACTCGATGAGCTATCTTGTACACCCGATGAATGCCTAAAGTGTACTATCTCCTTGCTATGCGATTCTGCCTACTATTGGTGGAGTACTCTGACTTCTGTTGTGCCCCGAGAGCAAGTAACTTGGGAGTTTTTCCAAACTGAGTTTCGGAAAAAGTATATCAGTCAGAGATTTGTTGA